>NC_056729.1:1108870321-1109167821 GCF_019279795.1 Protopterus annectens | reverse complement strand
GAACTGTTAGTAATGGTGCAAAAGTGCATTGTTATGGGGCTGCTTGAGCACTGAAATCAACAGGAGGAAAATTAATTAAAGTGAAAACTGCAATACTGACAGAAGACAGGAATACAGTTTCATACAATCATTCTTTTTATGGAATACAAAACGATTTGAACTAATAAAAAACAAATAAGACATGGAATAACAGAAAAAAACAATGATAGGTTAGGAACTGCTAGAATGGAAAATACAAAATGGAGCAAGGGTTATAAAACAGAATTCAAAGCCTGAAGATAGAGCTGTAAATACAGTTGGTTCCCCTATGTGTTAAATTTTGTAAAGCATTTGACACAGGAGTGATGATCTCTGTGGGTTGTTTGTTAGCCAGTTGACAAAAATTGGGGTTTCACAGCATTAGTTTCTTTATTGGGAATGATGCCACAGAGACATTCTGCTCTCATTTGGGGGCATGCAGGTAGTGTACTCGAGTTTTTGCATGTCATTGCGGGGGAGCTGAGGCAAACGCACTGGTGAAGTACTGATGACAGTTGTGGAGAGAGCCTAAAAATATCACTTCACTGGAAGCTACTTTAATTTCATTGGGGCAAAATAACAGGGAGGAGTGTGATGGTTGTTTGAATCTTGGATGTTTCGCGTGAAATGCCAAAACTTGAAAACCCTATGTAACCCATAAATTCTTTCCTGTATTTTTTCAGGTCTAACAATATGTAACCTTTATATGTTAAGTTGTCCCATCTCGCCTTCGTTCTTGCTGTTTGGGTTTGGAGCCAATCCTCGGCTCCGACTCAGCCTACTTCTACAGCTCGAGAGCTATTTACTGGCTCAAGGCTAACCCTTATCCCAAAATGCCCAGCGTCAGCTACCCAGATCTCGTTTGCCACTTCAGCTGCGAGGTTGCTTTGTTACTGGCTCAGGCTTAGTATATTTTTTCTAGTATTATAATTGTTGTTTATTCTTCAAAATTTATCAAGTTTTTGTCTAGATATAGTACTTTATCCCTTATCGCCTTTCTTGTGTGTTGTAGCTTTGTTCGCTATCGCTCCATATTCGCAGGCCTTTCTGTTTCCCCTGAACTCGTTTAAATTAGAGAGCCCCCCCCCCCTTAGGACAGCTGTTTAAATTAGAGGCTCTCCTTTCTTTTCCTTAACTGTAAAAAAAATTAGTTTTTTAGTTTAGTAGTGTAAGATGTCTAAAGAGGCCAAAATTTCTGGCTTCAAAAAGTGTGACTCATGCTGTCAGAAAATGTCTCTGACAGATGGGCACACTAGCTGTGTTTATTGTTTTGGGGCTGTGCACCTGCAGGACTCCTGAACTATCTGTCATGCATTTAGTCCAAGGGTCCTGCAGGAGAGCAAAAACAAATGAATCCTTCGAGGATTATTGAAACCACAGGATTCCCCGGCTATCGGATCAGGACATGGAGAGAGTAGTCATCAGGTTGCTTAAATACAGGACCTTGCGAAATTACTTTCCAGCCCACCTCTGGAGCATTTCTCCCCGGGCCTCCGCTGAAAACAGGATCTGTGGAACCTAGTCGGACATTCCCGGTCAACAAATGTTAAATAAAATAAAATAAAATAAAGGTTCTCAGCCAGTGAAATCCTCTAAGTCTGTCAAGCCGTCAGCTCCATCCTAGGAACCAACTCCTGGGTTTGAACAACCAAGTTTGTAGGTGCCGACTAGTATCAACAAGTCAACTCCTCCCTCAGCTCCAACTGCTACCTCGGAGCCATCTCGAAGCCACAAGCGAGCAAGGTCTCCTTCATTGGAGCTGATCCGCTCGGTGCCACAGTCACTCTTATTAGGAAGTGAACGCAGTCATCGCTCTTCATCCCACTCCTCTCGATCCTCAAGGTTATTGGATCAGGACATGGAGAGAGTAGTCATCAGGTTGCTTAAATACAGGACCTTGCGAAATTACTTTCCAGCCCACCTCAGCAGGTTGCAGCTCCATCCGCCTCCATCTCCATTCCTCCTCTGACTACACTTAGTTTGGAGCTGGAGTCCATGGACGCGCTGATAGTAGAACCGACTGTGCCAATCACCTCCTATTAGTTTCTGATGTCGGCTCCGATCACCTTGATTGTTCCATCCATCGAGGGATCTGGGCGATGAAGCTCTCTCGTCGGCTCTGAGGGGGGAAGTGGCATCGGACCTTTGTCTGACCCCGCTCTTCCTCTTGGAGCTTCGGCGCAGGTGAGCTCAGCTCCCACATCGGCCGCGGAGCCGTCGCCCTCAATGTGGAGAAGGACTCCCGTCTCTTCGGAGCCGAAGCTTTCTTTGCCTCGGGGTCGGGACGCCTTTGAGGTCATGCGGAGTGTGCTGTCCCCCGAAACAGCCCTACTATCAGCCCCATCAGCTCTTTCTCTTGTGGTGCCCATGCCAACCTCTGCTCCTCCTCCAGCCCAGAAGTGTAAGGAACCTATGCCCCAGGGTACCCCATTGGGTGACCCCTCTTCTTTCGAAGCCTCCCCTGATCACTCAGAGAAGCCTCCCCGGAAGAAGAAGTGCAAGAGGAAGCACCTAGACTCCCCTGAGTCTGTCACCTCAAATACAGACCTGGATGAATTGGAAGGGTCCCCCTCAGAAGATGCTTCCTTTTCGGGCATCCTTGAAATGCTTAGGCAGAGGGGTGGCTGGTCTTCTCTATCCCCTACCGAGGATGAGTCTGTATACCTGGAGGCATTCGGTTCCTGACCCTCCACCTCCTGAGTGTCTCCACCTTTCGATCCACTCATGTCTGTAGTGGCTCGAAAGGCTTGGTCAGCTCCATAGTCTGTGAAACCTACTCCAAGGAGACCAAATAAATTCATAACAGCTCCCCATGACAAACAATTTCTCACTAAAGGTGTGACAGTTGATGCCATGGTGGTAGCAGCAGCCACCAAGAAAGAGTTAGCAGAAACTTCTTCATCTGTCCATCCACCAAACAAAGAGTCTAGGACGATGGGCAGATATGGGAAGCAAATGTTTTTCTCAGCGGTCTTCTCCATGAGGTATCTGAATTATCTCTCTCATTTTACACAACTTCAAAGGGATCTCCTAAAAGACCTTGGAGATACCCTACAAGATCCTACAGCTGAGGGAGAATCAGCCAAAATAGCTTCCCAGCTTGCAACTCTTAATTCACTTGTCAACTCCTCCACGAGGCTGATTTCCTATGTAGCCGATGGAGCGAGCAGAGCCGCAGGTACAGGAGTGGCTCTCAGGAGACATGCTTGGCTGCGGCTGTGTCAATTTGCAGAACCCTTTCGAGCGTCCTTCACAAATTCTCCCTTTGATGGCTCTTCGCTCTTTGGGCTTCAGGTGAAAGACATGCTTACCAGGTGTGAGCAGGAAGGCAAGACTCTCTCTGCCATGGGAGTCCATTTTTCCACTTCTAACAGACCTTATCCCAAAGTTCAGATGGGTGGAAAGATGTGGTTTTGAAAGTCCCAGGGACCCTTGCCTGACACATGTGGTGATTTTCCCCCAGGGGCAGAGGGAGAAAGAACAACAGTGGCAGATGCCACCCTCCTGGCAGAGGGGGACCACAAAATCAGGGTGACAGAGAAACTTTCTCTGCCAAACCCTTCCAGCATCCCTGACGGGTTGCCCGACTGCTCACCTCTGGAGGCATTCGGGGGAAGACTTTCCCTGTACCCAAAAGCCTGGCAAAATATAACAAGAGACAAATGGGTACTATCTGTCATATCCGGAGGTTACATAATCCCCTTCCATCAACCCCTTCTAAAGTCAAAAAAGTCCATCCCAGATGTCTCACCCAATCTAAGGGATCAAGCAGTTATTCAAGTGTTAAAACTGCTAGAAAAAAGAGCCATTCAGGAAGTCCCTGCAGACCAACTAGGATCCGGTACTTACTCAAGATTCTTTTTAGTACCAAAAAAGACAGGGGACTGGAGACCAATACTGGATCTCAGCAGATTGAACAAATCTGTACAAAAAGAAAAGTTCCGGATGGTAACATTGATTTCTTCACTTCCGGGTAGGGGCCAGTCATTACCAGTTCAAAGCTCTGCCCTTTGGTCTCACCACAGCCCCCAGGTTATTCACCAAATGTATGGCAGTAGTCACGGCTCACCTGAGACGTCAAGGATTCCAGGTGTTTCCCTATCTAGACGACTGGCTCCTAACTGCTACCACCAGGCATCAACTCTTAAGAGGCACGGGATTATACAATATCAACCTACACCCAACTAGGCATTACAGTAAATTTCGAAAAATCTGCCTTGTTGCCCTGTCACTCTGTTACATATATAGGAGCAGAATTAAACACAAAACAGATGTTTTCAAGGTTACCTCAGGAAAGAGTTTTCTCTATTCGCCAACAAGTGTCATTTCTAATGCAGAGCAGAAAGATCCAAGTCAGACATGTCCTGCAAGTTCTAGGCTCCATGGCAGCTGCCATTTTTCTTGTACCATTAGTGTGTTACCACATGAGAGTCCTTCAGTGGCTTCTCTTCATGCAGTGGTCCTTTCAGGAACTACCCATGTCTTGCAATATTCCTGATTACAGAAACATGCAAAAGACACCTGTCTTGGTGGATGGTCTCCCCACTAGTGACTCAGGGCAGACCTTTCATTCAACCCCCTCCGGTAGCCACAGTGACCACGGACGCCTCCCTGATAGGGTGGGGGGGCATTATCTAGGCAGGACAGTCCAAGGCATGTGGCAACCTCACGAGTACCATCTGCATATCAATGTCCTAAAGATGAGAGCGGTGCTCCTTGCATTGCAAGCTCTTCAAGACTCTCTTTCTTTCGGGACTATTGCGATCCAAACAGACAACATGTCAATTGTATGGTACATCAACAAGCAGGGCGGGACCAGGTCCTATCCCTTGTGTCGAGAAGCCCTTAGGCTATGGCAATGGGCGATTTCCTCCCTACATTTTCTGACAGCAACGCACATCACTGGGAAATCCAAAGTAATAGCGGACAGGCTCAGCAGGGCTGTCCTTATGCCTCACGAGTCGTCTCTGAATCAAGAAGTTGTAGACCTTATCTTCTGCAAATGGGGCCAGACTTGCTGTGATCTATTTGCCACCCTCCCTCAACAACAAATGCAGCAGCTACTTCTCCCTGCTTCCTCCTCCAGGTCAAACTCCCAGGGACGCTCTAGTCCACGATTGGCCTCAGGGACTCCTTTATGCATTTCCCACTTTTCCCAAGACTCATACAGAAAGCAAAATCGTTGGGTTGCAAAATGATCCTCATTGGCCCGTATTGGCCTCAACAGATATGGTTTCCTCCACCTTCTAGACCAGCCTTGGGTTCTGGACCCAGTGCCAGATCTGTTGATTCATCAGTCAGGTGGGTTACACCAATCCCTTCAGACTCTCAAGCTCAAAGCTTGGTTTCTCCACTTCCTACCTTAGCCAGGCTTCCATGTATCTCCCGAGCAGTTCGTAATATTATTGTTTCCTCCCATAAGTCAACTACGAGAAAGACTTATGCTAGCAAATGGAAAAGATTTTGTTACTGGGCAGAATCTAGAAACTTAGACCCCTTTTCATCCCCAGTCCATCAAATTCTAGAATTTCTAGCAGAGCTTTTTCAGTCGGGTGCGGCTGCTTCTACCATCAGGGTACAACTGGCTACCATATCTAATTTTCATATTGGAATTCTTAATTCTAGCATAATGTCTCATAAGCTCGGCAAAGCCTTCATGAGAGGAACATCTCTTTTTAGACCCCCAGTGAGGGATCCACCTCCTCCTTGCGATCTCAGTTTAGTTTTGACTTCTTTGATTCTGCCTCCCTTTGAACCAGCATTTTCATGTCCCTTAAAATTTCTTTCTTGGAAAACACTTTTTCTGGTTGCTATTACCTCAGCTAAAAATGTTTCAGAACTCCAGATACTCTGTGTTCGTTCTCCATATATGGTGTTTCACAAAAATAAGAGTTTCTCTGAGAACCAACCCATCCTTCATACCAAAAGTCTGTTCAGAAAACAATTTAAATCAATCCATTGATCTCCCTGTCTTCTTTCCCAATCATAGCAACAAAGCAGAATACAGTCTTCACCAACTGGATATGCACAGACAATTACGTTTTGACCTCCATAGAACCAAAGAGCTAAGAAAGTCAGACCAATTATTTCTCTCTCATGCTCACAATAAGCAAGGCCTTCCAGTTTCTAAGGTGACCTTATCCAAATGGTTATCTGACACCATTGCCTTTATTTATCAGTTAAGACATAAACATTTACCAGCAAAACCGAAAGGTCATTCTACTAGAGCATTAGCCACTTCTGAAGCCTTTCAGTCTAAATTGCCCATAGACTCAATTTGTGCAGCTGCCACTTGGGCAAACCCTCATACCTTTATCTCTCATTACAAAGTGGATGTGGTCTCCCGGAGCAGGGCTTCCTTTGGTTCCACTGCTCTGAAGAGTCTGTTCCAATGAGCCACCCAGGGTCTTTAGGTGCTAGGGACGCTGTCCCAAACAGCAAGAACGAATGCGAGATGGGACAACTTAACATAAAGATGTTATGTACCTACCATAACATTCCATGTTAGTTGTCCTTCATCTCACCTTCCTTCTTGCGTCCCCCCCTCCTTCCCCCTTCCTGGAAGATTGAGAGGAGTTCACTATGGTTTCACTGGCTGATTTCCTTTTTTCTTGGTTCAAATGCCAGGTAATTTTATGAGAGTTTACTCTGATCTTTTATTTTGGTAAATCAGTTTTTTAGGTTACTGGTTACTTTATATGTCTGGTGTGCGCTATCTCAAACAAGATCTGGGTAGCTGACGCTGGGTATTCTGGGATAAGGGTTAGCCTCGAGCCAGTAAATAGCTCTAGAGCTATAGAAGTAGGCCGAGTCTGAGCCGAGGATCGGCTCCGAACCCAAAGAGCAAGAAGGAAGGTGAGATGAAGGACAACTAACATGGAACGTTATGGTAGGTACATAACTTCTTTTTCTTGTTTATTGATTGCAAAATGAAGCTTTTCTCAAGTTGTTAGGAAATGTAACATTAAATAAAAACATTAATGCTATATCAGAAATAACATTAAAAAGTACAATAGTTATGTGTATATCCTAATTTCTTTTCCTGCATGTTTGTTTTCTGTTTTACTTTTAGTGTAATCAGTACTGTGAATATGTGCATAAAGTATGTTTTAACAGGTCTACTTCAGAAGACTCACAAGCCAAAAGACTGAAAATTCAAAATACTGAACAAATTTTTAATGCAGGGGGGCAAGACCCCCCCCCGCTAACTAAATATTCCAACTCCAAGATCGCACAACAGCGAAGAAGGGGCAAATTTCATCATTCAGTATTTTGAATTTTCAGTCTTTTTGGGATTCAGTCTTTTGGGTTTTCAGTCTTCTGAAGTAGATAGTTTTAACATGTAGCATTCGTCTACAGTTTACTTATCACAGTATTGCATGTCATTAGTAAATAGCTACATACCTTGTTCCACAGTTTGCTGTTTTGAACGTAAATGAGATGTGTTGGTGTATTATGCCATTCAATAGGGAGGAAAAGAAATTGTTTTAAAACACAGGTGTTTTTTTTTTATGTTGATTTCTTCTGTAGTAAATGTACAGAGCAAAATGCAGAATCACTGAGAAACATAAATCATTTTTTTTCTAAAATTATTTATTTAGTGTCATAGGTGCTGGCTGCTATTTAAGGATTTTATTTGTGTTGTGATATTGTTTGAGTTGGTTATCTGTTTAGAAAGGTTTGTTCTGGGCTAGTTTATAGTCTCAGTGTTGTGTTATAACATTGCAAGTACATATATTTATGTGTGTATATATATATATATATATATATATATATATATATATATATATATATATATATATATATATATATACACACACAAATTAAATACTAGCATACCTTGCTTATCTTTGTACTTGAAAACACTACAGGCTGTATAACCATATCTAACACTGCTTTTCCTGCAAAGGGAATAGTATAGAAATACAGAGGTTGATTTATTGAGGCATAGAGGAATAGACAAAGAGCTGATGTGGCATTTCTATATAATAAACTTTTCAGGAACTGAAGCTACATGCTTGCTGTTTGAGATAAAAGTGATGAGCACAGTCTCGGACATTCTTTCAAATGCAAATTTAGTGCTTCATATACAACTATTTTAAGGCTGAACTCATTCAACAAAACCACGCTGTACACCAAAACATATGAACAAAAAACACCACACTGAACATAGGGAGTAGTTATTTCAGTGTAAATTTCTCTCTCTCTCTCTAAAAGATACCAGCAAAAACAGTTTTTATCAGCCAAGCTGACCCATTTCTTAAAAATAGTTTTATTTGCATTTTATGTCAGTTTCTTCATTTTTGGCAGCTGTAAGCTGCAGAGCATACGATGTCTCATGATCTTCGCTCCGCTTTGTTACTTTACTGTGGGGCATTGTGTGTTTCTTTAAACTGCTGATAATACCAGTGTACGGGTAGTATATGCAGTAGTTAATATTTACACAGTTCTGACAATCCTCACAGTCACTTGTGCTGTTGTGTACAAGGCCGCTCAGTGAAAGACCTTCAGATTGGATGATATAAGATTTCTGTTTTTAGTGTTTTCCAGTGAGGCATTGTGCTTTATATTCCTGCTCTGTAGCTGTAACCCCCATGCTGTGGTGTCCATTCAGCTCAAGCTACTCTCCAGGGCACATGACATTCCTGCAGTAATAACCTGATGACAGAATTGGAGCTTTACCAGCAAAACAGATCTGCTTACTGGAAATCCTTGTTGTCCATTGCTATAATAGGCTGTAAATGAGCAGGAATGAGTCTGCACAAAAACAAGAGCTGCAGATGCTGCCAAGTGATGACTAAGTTTATTGGTCTACTGTTAGAGGGAGTGAGCATGATAAAAGGATTGGGTAAAAGTCATGTGCAAGTGTACACGATGATAAATAAAAAAGCAGCAGATGACCTGCTGAGTAAATAACTGAAGAAGTTCTTTTCTGAAGCAAAACAGCTTGAATAAAAGAACAGTGATAAAACTTTCTCACATGTGTAGTGTAACGATGAGCACTGGAAAGGCCAAATATGTGACACATCTTGTGTACTGCTCTGTAGACATCACAAAACATGCATTTTTTATTTTGTCATACAGTGAGTCATACTTAAAGCTACACAGAAGTACTGTTTATTCTGTATAATAAGTTATTTTACTTTTTCTCTGCTGAAGCATTTTCAAAGTGTTCTTATTTGCACCTCAAAGTAAGTCTTTCTGACTTTAAAGGTAATATTGAACTGCAGCTTTTCTTTCCCTTTCCACAGCTGCACAACAGACAGAGGTCATTGTTGTCCTGAGTAGGTCTTTACTGGCACCCCATTGTATTTACAGTACAATATGTGTTGTGCATGCCTTTCTGTGATTTTAATAACTGACAGTCACCCCTACCCTGTATTGATATTGTAAAGAACATTGAGTATTTTACTATGTCTACAATTTAATTTATTTAGTTTGTCTTCGTTTGTTAAAATAGTCTGGTCTTGAGGATCCTTGCCAACCTTCAACAGAAGCCCTCTTTCTGTGGATGCACTAGAAAATTTGAGAGATCATGGTTATTAAAAAAAAGAAAGAAACTGAACTTACAAATTATGGCTATAATCCCTAGTTTTCATCTCATGAAAATAAAATTTCATTAATCTGAGAACCGTAAATAAGTGCCCTTGTCTATGCTCCATTTCCAAATTAGCATACATTTTTGAACCTTATGAACATTGTCGTTTCTATGCCCTGCAGAGTGTACCTATCCCAAAAGGCTGCTTGTTCTTTCCGCTGATTGCAGTTATCAGAAATTGATCCTCACTTATGACTTGGAAAGTTGCAGTGTTTGATGTCTGAAGCAATGAAACCTTTTATGTATTCATATGGTCACCAAATAAAGGGCCTGTATCTACATCAGACTCTGTATGCTTGTGAGAAGAGCACAAGGTAAATACTGCTGTAAATTCAAGCAATTAGTCCAGGAAAGCTACAGATGTGAGTGAGAAGACTGCTGGCCGAGCTGACCACCAGGAGGATAGTGGCAATTGAAAGTTCCCAGTGAGAAATCATCGGGAAGTCCTGTGTACAGTCCAAGGTCTTTCCTGGAGCCCCACCAGAAGGCTAGACAGGCAGAGGGGGAGGCTTCAATCGAATATCATTAGAGGATAGTCTGTTAGAGAATATGCCTACATGCAGACGTTTTCCTTCTTTCCTTTGTGATTTGATCTAAAGGATGACTAAGGTAAGACTCTGTACATTATACCTAGAATGGATATACAGATGGCCTGCTGTCATTCAGGTGCTGATTTTTGATGCTGTAGTTAGTGCAACAACCGAAGTCATGTTTGTGAACATCCTGGAAATCCAGCTAATGCTGAAAATGGCTAATCCCTCCAATGTAAATATGCAGTCCCGGTTCACCAAAAGGATAAAGCCAATGGCTAACTTGAATAAAACAGTATGACTCTCAGAATAAAAATAAATTAAAGGAACTGTAGAAAAAGTGACCTCAGCTCCAATGAACCTTGTAAACCGAACTTTATTAAATAAATAAATAAAGGCTTCCAGAACTAAGTGCTTTCAGCCCTATTACAATGGGACTTCATCAGCTTTGCTGGAAGAACAGTTTCTCTCAACATTTAAAGGAAGTTCCACCAATCAAAACAAAGTACCATAATACGGTTAAAAATGATCACAAACAGCTGTGAAACTTGTTTTTGTAGAAATAACTTCTACACAGTCTATTAGTAAGTGTGCACATATACTGACAAACAATAAGACACTAATGTAATAAGGGACTGTGAAAATTAAAATGTTGCATCAGGTGTGTTTAAAAAATATATTAATATGTATGTGTAAAAGGTGGTATTATTTTAGATAGGGAGGGCTTATAAATATATGAATTTATGAAATACAAATAAGAATAAGAGATTTAATGAGACAAAATAAATGTGTTAACCTGTGCTAATTAATCATTTGCTGCTGTTTTTTCCCATGTCAGGTAACTCATATGTTCAGTTTTTCAGTTACTGCACAGTCAAGGTTCATGTGTCAACTGTTTCTTCCCATAATAACCCTGTAGAGTGTAGGATTGTGGTCAGACACCAGCAGTTAAGTAGTTTCTTATGGGATTCTGCCTCTCTACCAGCCTTTGAAGAGACCTTCCTCTCTATGGAATCTGAATTTATATGTGCAGGCTTATTAATTAGGTTTCACATAGTGGCTAAGGTCTTTGCATCACAGTTATAAGGTACAGAGTTTGATTCTAACCTCTGGTTATTGACTAGGCCTGTAATAGTCTGCAGACTGATAACCTAGTATTTTAATTTAGGTTTGGCATAATAATTCTTGAGAGCCCATTATAATATTTAGACAGAGTTAGGTTATAAATGCCTAGCCCTCGGAGTCCTAGTTGGATACAGGATGTCATTATTCTTTCAGGAAAACTTAGCTGTGCTTGGAAAGAACAATGTATGGATCTGTCTCCATTTCCGACCAACTGGTTGAGCAGCATTAAAGTTTGGGTCATATGAAATGCTTTTCTTGTTGGACATTACTTTTGCTCACTGGAGCTCAGTCAGTCATTTGTAAGGAACCTTATTTAGTCTTCCACAAGTATTGGGTGCCCCTTAGGACTCAATGCATTTTCTCCTGAAGGCATCAGAATTGTCCTTATATCAGACTCTTCATCTCTCTGTTTTTTTTTTTTTTTTTTTTTGGGGGGGGGGTTCAGAAAGTTAGAAAGAAAAAGCCCTTCAGTTGTACTTTTGTTAAACCTTTCTACCTGGCTGTCCTCCAACTTTTTCCACACTTTTAGATATGGCTTGATATTTTGCCCAGTCTTGGATCAACAAGAGAGGGTCCTTGATGTTACATTTAACAGGGTGTCTTCTTACTATATTAGTCTGTGAAAGGATCCTCTGTGGTGGCTGTCACATACCTTCCTACTGTTCCCTTAATGCAGATGGCCCCACCATGCAGGGGATGCTGCTGAAGTGCCCTTTAGCTTAGGCAAGTATATTGTTATGTGTTACTTGATAATACAGTAAGTGTAAAATCTTTTTGTTTTCATAATTTGAAGAAAATGTGCTTGCTCAATGTCTGGGAGTCATCTGGTGGGCTTAGAGGATAGGTGAGCTCTTATGTTGTATATGATATCATGGCCTGTCCCAGTGCAGTATACATATTCCTCCAAGAAAAAGATATGCTGAACTGGAACAGAAAAAAGAGGTAATGAACCCAGCTGTACACCCATTAAGGAGGGTCCTCCTGTAGATCAGCTTACTTTTTTTTTCATTATTGTTTGTAATTGAAAGTATGGCTTACTACAATTTATACAACTCACTGAAAGGCAATAACAAAGCTTTCAGAGAGTAATGAGAACAGAATACTAGAAGTTTTGTGAATGAAAACATAATATGATCAGCGATAGCAGTGGTTTGATTAGTTTAAATTGTCCCTTAAATTACCTAAATAATAAGTATGGCAAAATGAGACATGAGAGATAAGGAGGAGCATTGCTACAAAGGGAAAAGGGGATAAGGAAAATGTGGAAGAAAAGTGGTTTATTTAGATATGACCTCTAATCTGACTGTACTGGTATCGCTGGTACCTTTTTCATTCTATCAGCTGTTTGCCTTCCCATGTAAACTGAGAATTAACTGGCCTATGTACACATCTTCTACTTTCTATCAGTTTTTCTTTTCTGGTCTTGTAGATACTTGCTTCCACTTCAGATGTGGTCTGTGTGCTCTAAGTAATGTCATTTGCACAGTCATAGGTTCATAGATATGTACAAGGCTAAAGTCATAAATATGTACTAGGCTAATGGCCACCAGGACCTTTATAAGCCTAGCCATACAGCCCAACCCATTTGTGACTCTATGTATCATGGGGATTTCGTAGGAGGGGGTATATTAGTTAGGAAGTTTCTAAAAGTTATAGGGGGAAGGGAAATGCTAGTTTGAGCATTGTTATTGTCTGTCACTGTCTTTAAGAGACATGAGGGCCAGACCCAGGGTGAATTTCCAGTTTTCCATCCATTGGTCACGGTTGTGCTTAAATATGGTTAGGGATGAGTTCTGCTTTACAGGAATGGGTAGTCTGTTTCATAACATGGGGATCCTTTGAGACACATTATCTGTCTTGCCAACATGTCCTCTTTATGTTGCAGACAAATTTAAATCCTTGGATCTAGTTGTTCTAATGTTGTTCATTTTGCAGATGTGCAAAAGGTTTGTCAGAGTCCATATCACTGAGTCAGGAAGTAGCTCACCTTCCGATAATTACAGGGAGATTAGAAAGCTTGTGGATTTTATCTCTCCATGAGCTGCTTGGATTCATGTTCCATCATCAACACTGCATTTGGGGGGAGAGGGGGGTTGAATGCTGCATTCCTGAAGTACATAATGTGAGTCAAGACCCAATCTTCCTGAGCTGTTGGTAGTGAACAAATAGAAGTTAAACTGTATTTAATCAAACAGACTTACAGTGGGAAAAAAATGCAGAGACATCAAACACACACGATACTGGTAATAACATAAAATGAATAATGCAATAACAAATAAACAGACAAGTAAAACATTAAAAAAATGTTAATCAAACACGTAAACCTTACAGCCTACTAATACATAAAACATTTTCTGAGGATATTTCATCTCGCATCCTGCTAAGCTTTCTATATCCCCTCGCTCACTGTCTCTCTCTCTCTCTCTCTCTCTCACACACACGCAAATCCATAGAGTTAGTCTCACCCAGTATCAGTCTTTTACAGAACTTGATTAAAACTTGTATGATCAGTCGCAGTCAACTGCCCATATTCCTATTAAACTTAGATCAATAAAACACTAGGCTGTAAATGGTAGCTTAGGTGGATTATTGGAAGAGCAGAGTTTTTCAGTTATAAATTCTGAAACAGCACATGCAATATTTATATTTACAGTATTTTTTCTATTTTCTTTTTTCTATGCAGTTTTCTTTCTTTTCCCTTAACTAATACCCTGTGTCCGCCAACATCTCTAAGCATCTGTTTTCCATGTACCATTCTTTGTTGTATACAAATGTCACATCATTTTCCTCTACACATTATCCCTACACATGCTGCTACTAAGTCATCATGTTCTTTGTCTAATCCTTTTTTTGTTTCCATGACCATATGTTATGTATTTGTTTTTTTTTTTTTTTGGCTGTACTGCATGAAATAGTTTTGATGCTTTATTTAAGAAACATATTATTTTTTGAAACTTATTGAAATATGTTCTGTGAATTCTTGTGTGGTTTTGCTTCCTGTTCTGTTACACATTTTGCTACCGATAGTTTATATTTATTTCACCTTTAAAAAGCAATTAGTATCACTTAAATGCCATATGAAGTCCTACATTCTGGATTCTTCACTTATCCATTTTATTCATTCATTTGTATTTCTCTTTACATGTTCAGGAAGCTCATTTCAACCATTATCTTATAATTTTTGTTCCAAGATTTTCTTATCTATGTCTTTTCTATATCTTTTATATTTGAAAAACACATTGGATTTTATTTATCTCTTCTCATCCTATATCTTTCCCATTAATATTCACATTTACTGACTATACTGTTTTATTTTTCTTTACAAGTATAATCAGCCAACAATGTCAAGTGGGACACATGGTAAATTCTTTGTAATCCTCCATCTTTGTATTTTATGCATAACATACTTCTTTTATTAGAACCCACCCCATATTACTTGAATACTAAATTTATTTTTCCATCCTGTTTCATATTTCATATGCACTTCTCATATATCCACTTGTTCCTAACAATCTGTTTTCATCAGTATATTTTCTTTTTATGCCATTTTTGTAATAACTCCACAATTTCACAACTTTTCTTACTCTATCCCTGTTTTTCATCCACACTACATTTACCACAAAGTTTCATTTTTTTCTTGTGATATTAATGTGTTTTGTCTTGTGTCCGTCCATATTCTGTGTTTTTATTACTCACTTGAGTCCTATTTTTCTGGTTCATTCTAACTCCATAAATGTCTTATGACATTATACCTTTGTTTTTTGTCTGTTGTACTCCAACTACATGCTGCTTATACTTTTTCCGTAACTTAAAATCCCACAATTAATTTATCTTTTTGTCTGTCTATTCAGCAGCATTTAACAGCATGACAGTGCATGCACCGGGTATTACCAGACTCAAAAGCCAGCCCCACATTACTCTTATTTCAGGTTCAGGTAGCTAATTTGCCCATTCATCATAATTATACTCTTGATTTTTTTCTGTTATTTCTTTGTACCATTTATGATGTAAATCTCCTAATCTTAACTTGCTAACATTTTATTTATAGCTTCTTGCTGAATACTATCAAAATCACGTTCAAATCTGTACTTGCCTGTAGACCATTTTCTCTTCTGCCAGTGGTTTATAAGTCTTCTCATAATATATGTGCATTTCTTCTAATGAGTGAATCCTTCCCTAATTCTCACAACTGTTTTTCTCTCCAGTGCATTATTTTACTATTAATTGTTAACTTCGGTGTATTTGTGACAATATTTGAATATCTTTTCACCACTGGCATTGGTATTTGATATTCTTTTTATAGTTATATCTCTCTTTTTATGTACAAGTTATATTATTACTATTTGTAACAGCTCTGTTTATTTCTTGTGCCTCTCGTTTTTTCAGTACTTAACGTTTTCTAATTGTCATTCCCTGTTACAACATGTGCAATTTAAACTTTTAATTCACAGATTCCAGGTCAATAATCTCCTTACAGAATTGTTGTTCTTCTCAACGTCTCATAAATTTTCATTCTCAACCAAGTTAGTTAATTTCTACCCATTTTTTGTTTTCTCTCATATGTGTCCTTTTCTATTTCTCACACTTTTCACTGAATACATAGTTAATTTATTTTCAGCATTTTTTTCTCGTATTTTTATTGTACTCCTTGCTTCCTAGACCTTGAAACTGTTTACTTTTTTATGTTTTTGACTAAAAATTAGACAATACTACTTTTTACCCCATGGTTAGAAGTGCCTGTCTTCTGTACCACATTTCTGAGTTGTTGAGAGTTTATTTAAAAAATCGTGCTGTCCTTGTACTATGACTTTTCTACTTCTTCTTCTGTTTATTTAAATATGTTCTCTATCTTGATGTTTATGTATTTACTTAAATGTCTTCATTTATATGAAACAGTTAATTATCTTAAACTGTTGAAATAACGTAAGACTGAACTCCAAATTCCCTTTCCAAATGAGACCATTTATAATATTACTTGTAAAATGAATGACTATTTCTTTGTAAGCTGCTACATCATTACTTCACTAGGAGAATCTTTCCAAACTAATACAAAAACTGTCTGCATCCCGACTGATCAGACTAATGAAACATACCGGCTAGGTTGCAGTCAGTTCAGTGGTAAAGCACCTAATCAACTTTTGTACCCATCACAGTGGGTGTACCCCAAAGATTCATCTTAGGCCCCAAACTGTGCAACATATTCATTAATAATCTTCATAAGCATGTACAAAATAATTCAGTATGTAGATGACTCCACTTTAGTGTATCATGCCAGCACCACCACCATTAATAAACTAAATGAGTGGCCTGAGGAATTGCAACTTATTTGGCAAAATACCCACTAAAATAATGCTTTCCTCCCCTCACAAAAATCCACTCGATACAGCCATAACAAAAAGAACACCATATTAGAACTGATTAATTAGGCAAAACCACTTGGATTCATTATAAATCAAAGTTTTAAATTTGATCACCATATCAAATATGTAACCAGTAAAACTAATCAAAACTTGGTATGCTACAAACTGCCTATTTTGTCCTACACCTGAGTCTGCTTTAAGCATCTTCTGTTGTAACTAATCTTAAATAAATCAACTCCATAAGCTTGAAAAGTTGTATATACATTAAAACTGTTACAGTTTGCCACCAGCCAACCAGCTAGAACCCCTGAATGCAGAGCCCAATAAAAACCTCAGTAGTTCATATTGAATAACACAATAATCTATTCCCAATTTAAAACCATATATTCAATCGTATATAACCCAAATAATTGCCCAAGACCTGAATACCTCTCTAAAAATACATTGCAAACAAAGGACACAGGCCACAGAACCTGAGGGAGATACTACTGTCTAAATTAAATAACCATTATGATAACTCTCTGAACTGTGCTAATGTAGCTAAATTGTGAATGCCATCCCCTCCGATCTTAGAAGGGAATCTTACTCACTATCCTTTCAAAATAAACTATACCAGTATCTGCTTGATAAGTGGCCATACCATTGCATAAACTGAACTTCTGTTAGGTGTAAAACAGAAAAGCTCTACTCTTTATGATGATCTCCTAATAGAGGAATCTAAAGCTATCCTTTCATAAACTGTAATACATCTACCTTCTTGTATATCTTCCTATTCTGAATTTTCCTCTTGATCCTCCCTCTTTCTATACATATTTCTTCTTTAACTATTCCATGTAGTTTCCCCATACATACCTACACTCTCACCCCTTCTATCTTACCTCTCTCCATTTTCTCTCCTAATCTACCCCCGCCTGTTCTTCCTCTTACTGTCTTGTGCATTCATATATCTCCTCCTCTCCTCAACGACTCCTAACCCTTTCTACTGTATTCTGCACTTAGTTCACTCTTCCTCCCATAGCCTGTATTGTCTTTGTACACAAAAATGTGTGTCTGTGGTGCATATATATGCGTGTGCATGGAAGCACTTAATTTTGTTGAGCATTTGTAATATTGAATGTCTGTAATATTAAAAAAAGTTATTGAATGGACCCTTACCAATGGGCTGTTTCTTAAGGCAGTCAGCTGTATGGTGTACTAGGCAGAGAAGGTAGCACCACGATTTTGTTAATAAAGCCAACTATCCAGTAATGGGGTATATAAGCAAGAAGACTGTAAACCTCCTAGTTCAGAGAAAGGTGGCATCTTTTGAATTGGGATCCTGGGCCTAAAACAGTTTTACTGAAGAACAAAGAGATTTTGTGGAAGGCATCTGAAGGAAAATAAATATTTTTCCTGCCAATGAATCCAGAAGGATGATAGCTATTGGAAATTTATTTATCAACTTGATATGAGAAACTTTCTCTTGTTTGTGTGATACTGTAATCGAAAATATACTTTGTGTTTATACTGAAAGACAAGATAACCTTTAATAGAGCCCTAATGATATTCTTGTTGAGAAAGAAGAAGAAATAAATGAGGTAGAACTAGAACTGACTCTAGAGTATTGGCTTTCGTAGAAGAAGAAGAATTAGGATCATAGGAGGTTGCTAGTTTATCGACCCAGAGTTCATTTCAAGCCTAGCTGTTTCATCCCAATGTAATACCTTAGATACTCTAGTCAGTACCCAGGATTGTATTTAATGACTGCTAATGATACTCTAGTCAGTACCCAGGATTGTATTTAATGACTGCCCGTATCCATAAGGGTTGTAGGCACTAGCCCCGGTAAGAATTTATGGTGCCCCATCCACTCGTCCAGGTTCCTTTTGAACGATGTCATAGAGGTGCTGTGCTTCACAGCCCCAACACAAAGAGGGCAGCAAAGAAATCAGTCCATTATCAACATTTATTTTATAAACAGTAGCACTTGCCTGACACTTAAGTTTTAAGGGCGCATTCTTTGTTCACCAGAGAGAATGATGGTAGGGGCTATTAGTAAAATAACCCTTTACCATTTTGATTAACTGACTATTGATCTTTAGTGTATAAAATTTCTCCTTGCTATTATTCTTTTTGGAGGTGAAAGATATAGGTGAATGAAATGCACCAAACATTCAGTGTACAATTTCTGTTTATTCATCAAGTAACACACTTAATCTACACTCCAAACAGCTGGCTCCTCAAACCAAGTATAATGAATGTTGTACTTAATCTGTCAAACCTGGTACATCTGTACCAGTTACTCACATTTCACTCTTTCACGTAAACACACTGTATGTGTAACTGTGCAATGCCATCAGTCTCTGCTCTATGGTTAGTAAAATTATAGCTGTCTCATCTAGAGCCTGGTGCTGTTCCCTGATCTACTAGCCCTGAATTTTGTTTGAGCTGTGGAGCAAAAGAAAAAAAACCCCATTTGTCAGTCTGGTGCTCCTCAGCTCTGGAGCAAGCCAGGTCTATTTCTGTGCCCCTCAACTGTTGAATAGCAAAAAAAAAAATCTTTCTACTTAACACTGTAGTAAGATGCTTGCTACACCTTATACCACACACAGTAGAGCCATACATTTCAGTACCAGTATTCAGAAATGCTGATAATGCATTACTGCTGATCACTCGGTATCTTCCAGTTGCACCTCATAACACCTTGTGCCCAGAGAGCCTGCCTCTTTTGCCTCAGGCTAGCTATACCTGAGATGATGAGATTTATGTTCAAGGGAGAACAAATGAGATTCTAGTCACTGTCACTGGCTATCTTGCTTCTGTCATCAGGAAGATATGTGTTGTGTACTGAGACTATCCTGTAATACCAGATACCCGGAGATATGTGTTGTGTACTGAGACTATCCTGCAATCCTCTCTCGGATTATATAATGGAATATTGCCCATTATCTGCCTGAAACATAGTATGAAAATGACCTGAAAGTGATGAAACGTTCCTGTCTTTTTATTCAAAATCTTAAATGCAGAATATGCTTGCAGAAAACAGTCAGAAAGCATAAATCCTATCCTGTTTTTCCCTCTAATATAAGATCTGAGTCTACACTGAGCCACCATTCTATCTTGATGTTATTTATAATAATGATGTTCCTATCAGTACATGACTGGCAGTCTCACTCCCCTCACTGCCTTTCTATACTTCCTTTTATTGTGCCATATGCTCTAAATGTATACAGCCCTTACAAGTAACAAGTAATGTTTTCATACTTTCTGTGACATCCCTTCTCTGGGCCAGTAATCAAGGAGCTTCAGTCCTCACCACTGACACTGGTGGGAATGTTCACTTAGAACAAAAATGGATACACACTATTTTCAGATACAGCTCTGGACCAAGCACAATTTCCCTTAACACAGGGAGCACACTCCAGTCCTTGGGCTGGGTTTCCTGTCCAGGCCCCAAATAAGACTCCACCTTCTGTCTTTAGAAACCATTGCTCTGTGTCCCTGTTCCAAGTAGCTGACACACGCTCTCTTTGAGAAAGCCAATCTGGTGGTCCATTGCCATAAACAAACTCTATAACATAAGGAGGAAACTGAAACGGAATAAGGTGAAGTCCCAAGACTAGAAAAACTCCCTTATCTGCCTCAACAAAAAGATGGGATCCCTCATTAAATCCTCTAAAGCTAGGTATGAAAACAGAATTGCAGCAGATAGTAAAGACAACCACAAGGCCTTCTATAGTACAGCAATACCCAGATTTGCTCTGAGCTACTGCACAATGGTACCTCCTATACCAAGCCAACAGATATTGCCAGTATACTGGCCAACAGATTCAGTGCCAACTTTACCCCCCAAATGACCAATCACAATACCAGTAGATTGCCAGGCACCCGTTATTACTACTGCACAGGTTAAAACAGCACTGTCCAAGGCCAAGAATACAGCTTCTATGGGACCTGGCAATATCCCTGGTTGTGTTCTACATGAACTACAGAGTGAACTGGCACCTCACCTGTGTGCCCTGTTCAATCACAGCCTCATCTCAGGCTTTGTCCCTGCCGAATGGCACACTCCTACAGTCATCCCTCTCCACAAAGGAGGAGCAACTACAGACCCTGGGAACTATCGCCCCATTAGCATGACAAGTCTGATATGCAAAGCTATGGAAAGCATCATCATGGACCTAATAACCAAGGATATAGGGACTCTCTGAACTCTGGATCCCACACAGTTTGGTTTTGTGAAGGGTAGATCATGCCTGCTCAACTTGGTCGACTTCTTTGAGTCAGTCACCAGAGCTATGGATAAAGGCAAGGTGGTTCATACAGCCTACCTTGATCTGGCCAAGGCTTTTGATACCATTCCGCACTCAGGAATCATAGAAAAACTCACTAAGCTTGGCATCAACCACTGTATCACTAGGTGGATTGCAAACTGGCTCACAGAACCCACAGTGTGAAAGTAACTGACTCCAAATCAGACTGACAATTAGTCATGAGTGGAGTCCCACAGGGTTCGGTCCTGGGTCCTCTCCTGTTTGATATCTACTTCTCTGAAGTCCAGGCCAACACAAAGGGACTCTGGCTGACAAAGTTCACAGACGATTGCAAGTTGGGAGCTATTAACTCCCCAAGTGATGTTGACATCCTACAGAATGGCTTCACATTGACCAACGACTGGTTTCAGAACCATGGCCTTAAGCTCAATGCCAAAAAATGTGTTGTCATCCCCTTTGGGAGAAACCTGGTTCCCATGAATTACCACATTGATGGTAGTCCACTGAACACAGAAGGCGTTATAAGAGATCTGGGAACACAGGTTGACAGCAACCTCTCTTTTGATCACCACATTGCCACTGTGGTCAGAAAGTCCTTCTGTGTGGCACATCTCATTACTAAGGGTTTTGCATCCAGGAAAAAAGAGGTCATTGTCTCCCTCTACTCTTCCCTCATTAGGCCAGTCATCAGGTACAATGCCCCATTTGGCATGTACATCACTAGACACCTGCAACAACTGGAGAGGCCGCAAAAGTACCTCACAAAGAGTATCCTAGGCGTTAAACACTTGTCCTATACGGACAGACCCAAAAAACTCCAATTATTCTTTGTCTCATATCACCTACTTAGAGGCGATCTCTGCTTGACTTACAAAGCTATGTCTTACCCAGCTCTGTTAAAAATGCTACATCTAAAGAAATCCCAATCCCTCCACACCACACGCTCCAGAGACCTCAACCTTATTACCACAATTAACAGAACATGCTGGAGAGACAGGTTCATAACTCAGAAACTGCCCATACTATGGAACAGACTTCCCGTACATGTCAAGCAGAGCACCTAGCTGACCCTCTTCAAGAGAAATCGTGATGTGTGGCTGGGAAAAAGAAATTTCCCCATGGGGATAACACCAGTGGCTCTACTCGACAGAGGCACTGGAAACTAAAGTCAGGTTGCACTATGCCAGGGTTATCCTATGGCTAGGTTTGTAAATGCCCCAGGGCCATTAGCCTAGTACACACCTATGAACCTATACACACACACACACACACACACACACACACACACACCTGGCACAGATTTACCAGCACTGCCACCTCTACCTAGACTATAAAGAAGATTCACTGCCACCAGCCAGCTAATTTAAGGCTCTACTGGTATCTAATTACTCTTAGTAAAATTAATACTTATACAAATGGTAATGTTTGACCTAGCAGCAAGACTTTCAGGAGCATGAAGCCACAGTGTCACCAAATAAATGCAATTACTCTCAAAGGTTAAACTATTTTCTAAAAGACCACCCACAATGAAAGGTTTAGATATATTTAAAATAAATAATAAAATAGAAAATATAAAAATACTGAATATCTATTTACAATAAACATCAGAGGTTCAATTCACAGAAAATGTAAAAAATAACACAGATGGAAAGACTCAGACTGATACAGAAAAACAATACTTTTTGCTAATCCCACTCTTTTCTTAACTGACTGAAGAATTACTGTTCCCCAGTTAGGTTACTTATAAAAGCAAGGCAAGATGAAGTGGATGATTGTCTTTGCTGTCAGTTTCCCAAAAACAGACTTGTTAGACACTGAAACCTCAGTGTTTATACTGGTAGTAAGGGAGACTGCACCTCTTACCTCACAACAGATCATGTAGCAACTCCAGAGTTTGGTGGACTTAAGGAAAGTCTAATAAACTTTAAAAATGCAGTCAGAAGATGACACCTTGTGCAGAGCAAGGGACGTTAGAGTTGCAGGGTAAGAATCTGAACAAACTGTTACCATTTCATACACCTACTTCATATTACAAGATCACTTATTGTACAGAGTAAGTAAGACTGGATACTATGCATATAGCCAAATGTTTAGTTTATCAAGCAGAATTAATACCAATAGAAGTGAGCAAATAGTGTTAGGATTGTAAAATGTCTGTATTAATTTTATGGTAGATCGTGGTGCAGTGGGGATTGGGAATTTCCCTCTAACCTACTATTTCTGATCTTGGAGTTTGTATATATTCATAGCAGGTGGTGCAGATGGGCTTGTCTTCCTGCAAATATCACTTTATAGTATGTATTTTGCAGTAAATGTGTCCATTCTGTGATGTTTCAATCTCTTTAGATTATTTCCTCTTCAAACATTTTTTCTTCAGTTATATGGAGTGTATTTGTAAGGAAAGAGAGGAAGTAGTATTTCAGCTTTCAGTGCCCAAACATTTCACAAGCCTAGTGATTCATAGGTTCATAGGCTCATACTAGGCTATCTGCCCTAGGGCATTTATAAGCCTAGCCAGAGTGTGTTTGGCTTTCACCACCCATTTTAAATTAATTTTGCTATGCCCTTTTACGAGGTTAGTATACTGTGCCTCTGTCTAACAGTGACACAGAAGTGATACCCTGGGTAAACCCACAATCTCCCATCCACTCATCAAGATTCCTCTTGAAGAGAGTCAATGAGGGACTCTGCCTAACCTGGACTGGGATTTTATTCCAGAGTGAAGGGAGCCTCTGGGTTATGAATGAGAGCCATAGCTGGCTCATCTACTCCTGGTGACAGTCCCCAGTCTAATCCCCATCCCTTCAGCTGTTAAATTATTGAAGAGCACAAAAAATCCACTCCTGTAGTCTGGCAGTCCAACTGCAACCCAGATACTCCACCTCTACCCCCCACAGATGTTCATTTGAAGACCAAAAAAACAAAGTATGACTTCTACTTTTAAACTATAGCAATTAACTTGTTACAGCTTACCACATAAGTGCTGGAGTGGTGCACTTATTTAACAGTACAAAACTGAAAACGGTCAGGAACTTGTATAGTACTTCCCAGTTGCAACCCCTAACAACTTGCACCTCCTTCGCCCCAACAGTCCTGTGCTTCTGGATGAGATTAATATATAGTCATATATTAAAATGATACATAGGAATGGACAAGACTAAAACATGGATTCTAGCAAAATTTTATTGGCCAGGAATAATGAAAGAAGTTGAGAACTTTTCCACTGGATGCCCCAAATTCCTGAAGACAGGCCCTCATCCAAGCTTCAAAAATTCTTTGATTCCATTGCCTGTGATAAAGGTTCTATTTGCATGTAAGATGTGGACATTGCTATGCCACTGGTAAAATCCAGCAATACCCTTTAATTATTTTCAACAATGCAACTATGTACCCTGAGGTTATTCCGTTATGTAAGGCTAATGCTAAATCTATAGCTACTGAGTTGTCTTCTTGCGGTTTTCCATAGCAAATACCTGAGGAAGTTTTCAGTAATCAGGGGACTCCATGTGTGTCCAAAATCATGCACCAACTATGCATGGATGGTAGGTAGCCCTGCAGTCAGGGTTCACTTCAGGACATTGTACATTTCATACCAGCAGAACATTCTGGAGGATGTGTGTGTCCAAAAAAAGCATTATTTTCCTCCTCAGAAAGCAGGTAACTGAGGAAATTCAGTACATCAGTTAACTCCTGTATAGTGAGAGTAGCTTTAGATTTCTGTTTCCTGCTAACTATTCTGACTGATGTCATAATCAAGAACAGCAATGCCTGTTTATTTTTTGTCAGTTCTAGAGGTGTATAATATTCTAAAAACTTTAATGGCTTAGTAATTATCACTGCTGTGAA
Organism: Protopterus annectens; assembly: GCF_019279795.1. Taxonomy (NCBI): domain Eukaryota; kingdom Metazoa; phylum Chordata; order Ceratodontiformes; family Protopteridae; genus Protopterus; species Protopterus annectens. The sequence goes on along the minus strand of NC_056729.1, from coordinate 1,109,143,091 downwards.
CAACTACCAGAAGCTGTTGCAGATCAGATGTAGAACAGTTCAACCCTTAGCTTCTGTCACACCCCAAATATATCAGGTCAGCATTTAGTATAACCTAGCAGATATGTAAAAAATGACCAAAAAAGAAACTTCTGCAATTACGTACATGCAAATATTTAGAACTTTGTATTTTTATCCTGTCTTGGCCAGGAAATAGCACCTAGATTCTGCTCTATTCCTTCCCTTCTTTGCTTAATTTTTGAATACCACTCTGGCTTTTAATTTTTTCAGAGCTTTGAAAAAATGTTAATATTTTCTCTACTAAGAATTCACTTCTGGCTTCCTTTAACGATAAAACCAAAGCAAAAAGAACTTTTCTTATGTAACTTCACAGTTCATCCCATGGACAATATTAGGCATAGCTTCATATTCTAATCTGAACACATTATGTAAACTAGGCAAACTTCTGCCTTACTTGGGGCCATGCATTACCATTCATCATCTACTCCCAATAAATCAAACTGGATCTGTACTCATTTTTTTCAGAGTTTCAAGCCATCCCCAAATGGAAAACCTGTATTAGATTATCCAGTAGATAGCGGCAAGCTGGCCTGTGGTTTCCTTTCCCTATTACACATCAACAGCCTTAAAGTCCCTAATGCCTGCTTCAGTATATAATGAGGCTCTCTCCTCTTTTAGTAGTATGACCGAAAGGCAACTCTGTCAAATTTTTACTTTTATTCTCTAAGCTAGTAAATTATTTCTTCTCTGTATAGGAATCCATCTGCAACAGTTACAGTACATTCATCTGAACTTATTCATGGTAAAGACAGGGATTCTGGACTCATCAGCCTGAAAGTATTTTGTAGTTTTATCATTTCTACTTGTTGTCTGTCTAAACAATCCTACCTTGATTTGTGATTTACTGTGGAGTTGACTGGTAAGAAAAGTTTTATTTGAATTTATATTTTATTTGTTATCAGTGTTTTTCACTGTTTGTAGTTAGGAAGGGATAGCTTGTTAACAAAATTTACTTTGATTAATATTTTGTTGTTTTACCTTAAATTTCACTGTTGGTTGTTAGGCAGGGATAGGTTTTAGACAGGCAAGCTCTAGCCACCCCAAGGGGCTTTGACAGCTATAAATTCGCACAGACTGTAGAGAGGAAAATCCTGAGCATATCTAAACAATCCTACCTTGGTTTGTGATTTATTGATCTTTACTGTTAAAACGAAGTGTGACTGCGAGTGATAGTGAGCAGAAGCTACTGCACGACATAAAGGAATTATAGCTTTTGGCTGGCTTACAGAACTTGTATGGTTAGAACAACTTTACTGTACTTAACATTAGTATTTAGTTGTATATTGCTCGCAATTTTTTTGTCATAGAAGTTGATTTACATTCTCTTTGAATACTGTGGTAACTGATTATGATTATTCTTTTCTTTTACAATATTTTATTTGTTTGAAACTGAATATGGATTCCTTAAATAAGTTTGCAATTAATGATTTGCTAATGCACAAGTATATTGTACAGTGTAATAAATGCTATGCATATTTAAAGGTAACAGCTGATAGCTCTCATTTGACAACCCACGGCCAAAGTGTGGTTAAAAAATTTTTTTATATAGCCCATCATGAAGGGGAAGGACATTCTAGATCAGGGAGGTCATCGTGCCTCTTTACTCATCCCTCATCAGGCCCCATAATTGAGACAATGCCCTTTTGGTATGTACCTGCCAGACACCAGAAAGCAACTGAAAGACCCAAAGTATCTCTCACCAAGAGGATCAAGGGCTCAAACAATCAATTATGCTGCCCAAAAGTTAAAACTTCAGCTCTACTGCTCAGAGGTGATCTGTGCCTGCTGCCTGTGTGTGCCATGTCCAGCCCAGAATTGAATGACATGCTGCACCTCAGAAAATCCAAATCCTGGCGGGAATCCACTTAAACTTCGAAACGAGGGACTTAAATAAATAGGACATGCTGGACTATAGGACACCTGAGATTCTCAACCCAGAGGGAATAAAAACCCTGTCTCTTCAATCCAGACCAGGTTAGGCTCCTCTTTCTTCAGGAGGACTCTGAGTGGATGGAGAGTCTTGATGGACTGGATGGAGTGGACAACAGACACTATCACTTCTGTGTCACTATATAACCTCGAAAAAAGGGCAGGGCATAGCAAAATTAATTTAAAAAAAAGCCATAAGCACTCACAATTTAAAATGGGTGACCCTAGCATAGGAGGGGTAGCCTTAGTTACCACTTATTGAACACTGGTGATCTATGTTTCTTGTGCAAAAAGTTGGATGATGTGTTTACCATTGTTAGAAGTAAATCTAGACTTGATGATGACTGCACTTGTGCAATTGGCGTGGCTTGGGGAACTGGATTGGACTAGTGAGATAAATAATGTTAGGCAAAGAACAAATAGAACACATTTAGGAAATGATGCCTTAAACAATATGAAACATTGTACTCTATGAAACAAGACGATGCCCCTGACAGTGTTGGAATTCTGGATGCAAGTATTCAGCAATCTGAGGATGTGGATTGTTTAGAAGGAAACAAAAAAAATAAAGGAAGTTTACAACAAATAAGAAAGAAAAAGAAACTGATTAATGACTGTAAAGGAAAGAGAATACATACTAAAAAGGACACTACTTTGTTATGTATTACACAGGTTAAAGGGAATGATAATATTTTTCTGTCAGAAAACCACCAGTCTACAGAAAAATGTATCATTTTTTTCCAAAAGAGAAGGTAGAAAAAGGAGGGAAGGGGCAGATGAAAAGGAAGAAATCAAAACTGAACGTGGAAGGATTGAAGGACATTACTGTAAGAAGAAAGAAGAGAAAGACAGATGTTGACTACATGGCTCAAGCTGTGGATTTACAGTGCCAGCTGGATGGGAATTTAATACACATTGAAAACAGTGGGATTAATAAGACTAATGGTGATGAAGATCTATCCTTCATAACAATTGATAGAGCACATATTATTGTATCAGAAGCTGAAGATTCTTCAGAGCTGGCCAGCAAAGATTTTCTTGTAATTGGAGATTCAGTTATTAGAGGAACTCATGCTTATATTTGCAGACAAGATAATGAACATCAAATAGTGTTATGCTTGCCAGGAGCAAAAATAGAACATGTGAGACAAGCCTTGGGAATGCCTTAATGTAAGGAAGTACGGATCTGTTTTTATTCATGTCAGTACAGTTGATGTCATCTGCAAGGATTCTCTGACTGTTAGTAGGGAACTGACAGCCTTCTTAGATAGTATAGCTTGTACTGGTGTTAGGACGTATTTTTCACAAATCACCTGAAGAAAGGATAGTCAGGTCACGGTGAATGAAAAGATTTTTGGGGTAAATACCTACATGGAAAAATGTCCTGTTTTAAAAAATAGAAATGTGTATAGCATCCGAGCTTAGTTGTGGGCATACACGTTTTCAGATAGGATGGGGTGCATTTGTCAGGATCAGGGAAGAGAATTTTTGCAGCAGATATTTTCAATATTTGACAAACACTAGGCAGGATTTTTGCCAGGTCAAAAATGTAACAGTTTACAGATAGCAACATTTGATGCATCTCTGATGGTTGTTAATGCTCAGAGCATTAATAATAAAGTATTTTATTGGAAAATTTGCTACATTCCCACAAGATTGTTGTTGTTATTGTTTGTGAAACATGGTTAAAGAACAGTGACTAGAAGCCATTTCTGTCAGGTGCTAAATGTTTTTACTGTAACTGACATTTTAACAAAAAATCAACTAGAGGTGGTGTGATAGTGATTAAAGATATTTATGAGACCTGTGATTGTTACATGTTCAGTGATGACACCAATACTATAGACTGTGTAACTGTGACAATAAAGACAACCTTGGAACATATAATAATTGTTGAGTGTATAGACCACCAAAGTCAAGTGCAGATGACCTAGTGGATTTCATACATTTCTTGCATGAAACATAGGAGGGAAGAATAATATTAGCTGGGGACTTAAATTTACCAGAAACAGACTAGAATAATAGTGATTTAACAATGTTAGTAAGGAAATTATTCACAACATATATTCAGGAATGACAGTTGCTTCAGATTGTAAAAAAAATATATATATATTAGTGGACGGTACATATTAGACATTGGTTATGTTCCTAAAGAAATTGCTGTTACTTCAAGTCAAGTTTTACCACCGTTGATGTGCAGTGATCATGGAGTTATAAAGGTTAAATTTGTTGCTAAATAATTCTGCCAAACTAAATCTAAACCAATGTACAGAAGGTTAATTACAGACTATATGGAACCAAAACAGCCACTATGTAAAACTAACTGGAGTGAGGTGTTCAGTGGAAAAATGGCAGATGGAATGTGGAAAGTTTTGAAAGAGAAACTGAGTGCAAAAAAAAAAAAAATGTTTAACATCAGGATCTAGGCGTATAACATCAGGGGAATATATTTCCATAAGAACAAGATACCTGATTAAGATGAGAGACAAAAAATATAAGAAATGGATGAAAGGTTGAACTACAACTTTGAAAACTGAAATAAGCAAGCTGGACAAAAAGATTAAGCATAGTGTGAGACAAGATCAAGAACATTTTGAAGAAAATGTATATAAAGATATTGAGCATAATAGGAAACCTTTTTTATAGATAAACAAGATGTGGAAGGAGTAAAGACACGCAAATTGATAAACTGTGTGCAGATTCTAAAATTTATTCTCAGACACAACAAATTATAATAGATATGTTTATAAAATCTTATGCAAAACAATTTAACTCCACAAAAGGGGTGATAAGTTGTCCTAGTGACATTGAGGTAACAACAGATACTGGAATCGAATTAGATTATATTGAAAAAGAACTGCTCAAACTGGATCCAAACAAAGTAGAGGGAGGAGACGGAATTAGTAACAATGACCTGAGAACACTTCAGCAAGAACTTACGCTACCATTATATCTGTTATTCACTAGGTCATATAAATATGGGGAGATTCCTCAAGATTGGAGACATGCGCTTATTAAACCTGCCTTTAAGGGAAAGGAGTAGGACAAACCCAGAGTCATATAGACCCTTAAGTCTACTTTCATGCTGTGGAAAAAATAATAGAGAAGGTAATATTGGATAAGTTATTGTCAGAAATGGATAGATTGGGACTTGAAACCATATATCAGCACACATATGTTCAAAATCTATTACCACCTGTAACATGATATTCTATAACAATATAATAGCTATGAATGAAACATTGTGCTGTGATGTAATTTATATAGATTTAACTTCAGCATTTGACAGGGTCATACACAAAACACTGATCAATAAATTAGTACAGCTAGGTATTGATGTACTCTTGATAAGATGGCTAACTGCATGGCTTACAAATAGGACATGGCAAGCATCATACAGCAACTGGACAGATTAAATCCTTCATTACATTCAGGGTGTCCCACAGGGCTCTGTCCTAGGCCCTTATTTGTTTAGATTGGATCTTTCAGACCTAACTTTTTCATCTGAGGTGTTCTACAGTCTATATGCAGACAACCTGAAATTGGGTAAACTGATTACATGAACACTCTTCAAGAGAAACCTTGACGAGTGGATGGGTAATAGAAAATACATCCCTGGGATCACTTCATTGGCTCTGCTTGACAGAGGAGCAGTTAATTAATCAGTGGGGGTGGCGAAAGCCGACACACTCTGGCTAGGCTTATAAATGCCCTCGGGCAGATAGCCTAGTACCTACCTATGAAAATATGTGTTACAGATAAGGCATGTCTGCAAAATAACTTGACTAAATTGACCATTTGGGCACAGCAGAATAATATGCTGATAAATACATCAAAAACTAGGCATATGAAATTTAAGAGACATAAATTGAAAGGTGAATATTTAGTACAGCACACACTGATTGAAACTGTAGAGTCATTTACGGTTCTAATCATATCAACCAATTGGTTAATGATAGTTAAAGAACTATAGGTTGTATAAAATGACTTATACAGTCTAGGAAACAAAAAATGATGAACTCATTGTTTTTTAGTTATATTAGACCAAAACTTGAGTATGGAATAACAATATGGAAACCCTAAAAGAAAACAAGCATGAGTAAACTGGAAAAGATTACAGTGGAAATATACCAAGAGCATCCATGGATGTGAAAATTAAGTCATTATGAAAAACTAAAATATCTGAACTTGTACAGTGTTTCTTACAGATATCTAAGAGGAGATCTTATTCAGGTATATAGGGCATTTAGAGACACTACCTCTGGGAATGTTTGGGGTTATCAAAAAGTAATAGAGAATCATCAGGCAACCTATGTAGAAGATACTATACAAATGAAAAGTGCACTAATTGGTTCTCTTACAGAGTAGCTGATGCATGGAACAGACTACCAAATTGCATTAAAGCAAGTACTAGTTTAGATATATTTAAGAACAGCCTGGATACTTATTATGGGAACAAGTGTTTTAGTGTATTGGCAAGCTAGAAGGGCATTAATGTCTGTGTTTGAAATATTTGTATGTATGTAATAATAGCAGGTTTAGTTGGGAGAGGGTGCCAAATGCCAGAATGTTGCATGTTTTGATATTGTAGGGAAGGGCATTACTTCTGTAATATTCATGCATAATAAGTGCCATTTGAAGGGATTAAGGACAGTGCTCTCAATTTTGAAGTCACTTACATATTTGGTGAGTCTAACACTGGAGTCAATTTTGACACTGAGAAAAATGCTGAAAAAGAGTGATACTATAACTGTGCTTTGAGGAGACTCCAGTGGTCACAGTGGTGAGAGTAGGAGTCATGTTCATACCTATTATGTATAGAAATGCAGCCAAATGTGAACCATGTTAATATGACTTAATCTGTGTTTTAGATCCCTGAGTTTATTTATGATTCCATGGAGGATATAATGTCAAATTCTTTAGACAGATTGAGGTATGCTGCTCTGACTTATAAATCTTCATCTAGGGCTGCATTCATATTCTTTAAAAAATCAGCAAGGTAAAGCATGCAGAATCTGCCTTTACAAAACAGCACTGAGTTAGGTCATGGAGAATGGTGTTTTACATATTATCCTAAATATGTAGTTTGATGATTTTCTCCGTCACTTTACTCAATACACTTCTAAGACTGTAGTGATTGAGTTGTGTGGATCAGTTGCATGTCTAGGTTGGAACTAAAGTGGCCTGCTTTCAGATACTAGGGACAGAGACATTTTAAAGCTCTGTTAAGGATGTACATAATGGGGTATGTGTAAGGCTATTCTCTTCTTCTTCTTCTTTCGGCTGCTCCCGTTAGGGGTCACCACAGCAGATAAACTGTTTCCATTTCTTCCTGTCCTCTGCATCTTGCTCTGTCACACCAACCACCTGCATGTCCTCTCTCACCACATCCATAAACCTTATCTTAGGCCTTCCTCTTTTCCTGTTACCTGGTAGCTTCATCCTTAGCAGCTTTTTCCCAAGATACTCTGCATCCCTCTTCAGCACATGTCCAAACCAACGTAATCTTGCCTCTCTGGCTTTGTCTCCAAACCTTCCAACCTGGGCTGACCCTCTAATATACTTATTCCTAATCCTGTCCATCCTCATCACACCCAGTGCAAGTGTTAACATCTTCAACTCTGCCACGTCAAGCTCTGACTCCTGCCTTTTTTGTCAATGCCACTGTCTCCAACCCATATAACATAGCTGGTCTCACTACCCTCTTGTAGACCTTCCTTTTCACTCTTACTGGTACTCGTCTGTCACAAATCACTCCTGACACTCTTCTCCACCCACTCCATCATGCCTGTACTCTCTTCTTCACCTCTCTTCCACACTCACCATTACTCTGAACTGTTGATCCCAAGTATTTAAACTCATCCACCTTTGCCACATCTACTCCCTGCATCCTCACCATTCCTCTATCCTCCCTCTCATTCACACACATATATTCTGTCTTAGTCCTGCTGACCTTCATTCCTCTTCTCTCTAGAGCATATCTCCACCTCTCCAGGGTCGCCTCCACCTGTTCCCTACTCTCACTACAGATCACAGTGTCATCTGCAGACATCATAGTCTACGGGGACTCCTGTCTGATCTCGTCTGTCAACCTGTCCATCACCATTGCAAATAAGAAAGGGCTCAGAGCTGATCCTTGATGTAATCCCACCTCCACCTTAAATGCATCCGTCACTCCCACCGCAGACCTCACCACTATCACACTACCCTCGTACATATCCTGTGCCACTCTTACATCCTTCTCTGACACTCCCGACTTCCTCATACAATTCCACAACTCCTCTCTAGGCACCCTGTCAAATGCTTTCTCTAAATCCACAAAGACACAATGCAACTCCTTCTGGCCTTCTCTGTACTTCTCCATCAACGCTCTCAGAGCAAACATCACATCTGTAGTGCTCTTTCCTGGCATGAAACCATACTGCTGATCACTAATCATCACCTCCCTTCTTAACCTAGCTTCCACTACTCTTTCCCATAACTTCATGCTGTGACCGATCAATTTAATCCCTCTGTAGTTACTACAGCTCTGCACAACAGCCTTATTTTTAAAATATCGGTACCAAAACACTTTTTCTCCAGGCTATTCTGATCGCATAAATTAGGCTTCTGGGTATCTCATCTGGTCCCATGGAATTGTTATTTATGACCTTACTTGAGTGAGAGTGTGTATATTGATTCTGTTATGGCAATAACATTTTGTTGTAGTGCACTATGTTTTTGTTCTTTCTCCTTAAATTTTCTTATGTGGTTGTAGAAGGCCGTTGTCACCCATCATAATGGTGGCAGAGTGACACAGCAAATAACATTGTCTCCTCACAGCGAAAGTTTCCCTGATTCGAATCTGAGCTGAGGTGTCTTTCTGTATGAAGTCTGCATGGACTGTCTTGTGTTCCCAAACTCCAAAGACATGCATTAGGTGGATCGAATACTCTAAATTGGCTGTAAGGTGTGTGTGTGTTATAAAAGAACAGCAGTGGCAGGGGTAGCCACCCTGTGGTGTGAATCTTTGCTCTAGATGATTGTCACTATTGAAGTGACACTCCAAACGCATGTACAAAAATGGGAAAAGGGGTTGTGAATGGATAAAGGCAAAGCTTTCATTTTGTGTTTTTTTAATGCAGTTGACCTTAACCTTCTTGCTTTGTATTAGGAAAAGTCTCAAGAACTTTGTACAGCCTTTTTTTTGATTAAATAATTTATTGATTTATTACCCCACCATTCTGTTTTACTGAAGAATTTTCCACCATATTTTTGCCTTATAAGGTGAAAATTTTTGATGCAGTTGTTTAGAATGTTGTAGAGGGCTGTGAATGATTCACTCACAGTTTGCAGAGGGGAATTAGTATACAATCCCAATTGATTGATGCATGGTGATTTTTTTAAGGACGCCATAGCTGCCTTTTGATAAATCCTTGTAGATGCTATCATTTCATTTGTGATTGCATTTATGCATATGAGGAGCCTTATAGTGTTGTTGTCAGAGATGAAGTGAAGTTCAGTTTAGCACAATTGTCTGTTTTTCTGATGAGATTATCCAATATGTAACAATCTGCTCCAAGATTATTAATGTTTCTGAAGTTTAGTAATTTTTGCATTCAGTTTTTGGCTGAAGCAGACTTTTCCAGGTCAGAGAAGGGGGTGAATATTTTAGTAACATTCCAAAGTCAGCATGCCCTCTATGCAGGTACTTTTGAGTTGTAAATGTTTTAATATTAAGTTCAGTTTTGCCCAGACATAAATATATTGAGGCTGTAGTACAATAGTGCATTAAAATGGTCGTATTTGCACTTAGTGAGATCAAGAAGAAATGTTGTGCTGGGGCCATATTTATCACTTTAAGTACTTGCAAGTGCTACATCTCTACTTGCCCAGTGGGAGGGAGATAAAGTATTCTTTGGCACAAATGTCAGGAAGCGCATACAGTTGTCCACACAACTGCATACATTTAAAAAAAATGCAGGGGTTGCATATTGGATGATTTTTGTTTTTTAAATAATTTTTACAGACATTATGTATGGACAGCTTGTTTTAAAGAAATGTATGCTATGGAATGCTGTACATCCAGCAAAACAAAAGAACACTTTTTTGACAGTCCCGAGGTGTGAACTCAACAGTTCTAAGTTAGTACCTCTGTTCATCAGCAGAGCATTCTTTTACTCTGATAAATCATTCATTTTCAGTTAAATTCATACCTTCATTGGGGTTATCATCTGATTGTTCTGCTGGGTGTACAGTATTCTACAGCAGTTTATTGTTGCTATATACAGTCTTTTGCCAGCAGGCTGCAAAAAAAAATAAGTTATGTCTTACCATAACATTCCATCTGAGTTGTTGATCATCTTCCAGTCATCACTGATGGGTTCGGTTCCGAGCCCTCGGAACCGAGTCGACCTTATACCAAGCTTGCGTGCACCAAAAACTCTCAAGCTAAGCTGCTACCCACAATACCCTTTGCTCAGTTACCTCAGATCGAGTTTGCATGCAACATATAGAGAAAGAATAAGCCAGAGGTCATCTCTGCGCAGAAACCCTAATACACCACAAAGACCCAGAAGATCCGCCAGGAACCTTAGGAGGGGGTAGGTGTGATGACTGGAAGAAGATCAACAACTCAGATGGAACATTATGGTAAGAAATAACTTCTTTATCTGAAGTTGTTAATCTTCTTCCCATTCATCACTGATGGGACCAAGTCCCCAGCTACTTGGAGAACCTGGGTGGCCCTTATGGAAGAACATTCCTGAGAACCATTGAGCCAAAGGTCGCTCTTCCCCTGGAGATCAGATCCAATTTGTAATGCTTGATAAAAGTATGGGGCTTAGCCCAAATGGCAGCTGCACAAATGTCATCCATGGAGGCCCTAGAGTGGAAGGCAACAGATGCTGCAATAGCCCTAGTGGAGTGAGCTTTGATTTGGCCCGGCTTAGATCCCTCTGCAAGTGAATATGTGAAGGAAATGCAATCCCTGAGCCATTTAAACAAAGTCACTTTTGATACTGCACCTCCCATTCTAGGCCCTGCAAAGGCAACGTAAAGCATGTCTGACTTGTGGAATGATTTAGTTCTGCTCAGATAAAAACGTAATTGTCGATGAACATCCAGGGAATGTAGGCAGTATTCTCCCTTGTTCGAGTAATTTAGTGTAGTCTGGCTAAGGGGACTATGGGGATGGCTGCGGCCATAAATACTAAGGCTTGAAGAATCTCCCTTGCAGACACCTTGCTTTGGCAGAGTATTACCTGAACTTGTGCCCTGAGTCTCTGAAGCCTGTTGGGAGGAAGAGAAATTAGGCTTGACTGCGTATAGAATATTGCCCCTATTAATTCCAGTTGTTGTGATGGATGGAGGTTTGATTAATGCCAGTGTATGGTGATGCCTAATGACTCCGTTAAGGCCAAGGTGTAGTGGAGGGACCTGACCAGGAGGTGCTTGGTGGGGGTGGAGAAGAGACAATCATCTAGATATGGAAACGCTTGGAATCCCTGAAGTCTCAGATGAGCTGTTACCACTGCAAGACATTTCGTGAACACTCTGGGGCTGTTGAGAGACCGAAAGGCAGAGCTTTGAATTGGTAGTAATTGGCTCCCAGCCAGAAGCGAAGGAGGCTCCTGGAGCATTTGTCCATCTTGATATGGTAATACGCATCCCGGAGGTCTAATGGGCACATCCACACACCCTCCAGCAGATAGGGGGAGGATGGATTGAATCATGACCATGTGGAACTTGGTCTGAACTACTAATTTATTTAGATGACTGAGATCCAGAATGGGCCTCCAGTCCCCTGTTTTCTTTGGCACCAACATGAATCTTGAGTAGAACCCTAATCCGCACTGATCTGAGGGGACCTTTTGGATGGCTCGTTTTTGAAGTAGCTTTCTTATCTCGGAAGCTGCCTCCTCCCTTTGACTGGGTGGAACATCGGGAAGGGATTTCGGAGGTCTTGGATAGGATATTAGTGGAATATGGTAGCCTGTGGTAATGATTTTCTGCACCCACTGATCGTTCATAATGGACAGCCAGGCATCTTGATGCAGAAAGAAACGCCCCCCAACTGCTTCCAGAGGAAAGCAATCCGGCAGCGCCTCAGGAGCACTGATATGGTCTACCTGAGAAGGAATCTCTGGAGCCCTGGTTCCAGGGACCCCCCTCTGCCCGAAAGGGATGTCTTCCATTATTGGAACCTCCTCTGCCTCTGGAGAAGTCCCCACCATGTGCGTCTCGGAAAGAACCTTGAGACTTCTTGTGCCACATTTTTCCACTCCTCTGGTTCCTGGAGAATAAACACTGAGGTTTGGAAAAGCGTAGGCCAACTGCAGACAAGGTCTTTCTGCCTTGCTCGCACCTGGCTAGTGTATCCTTGACCTTTGCACCAAACAGAGCTGAGGGACATTTAGAAAGGAAGACTTAAAGGAGTCCGTGAGGTCACAGATGCGCATCCAGGCGTGACGTCTCATGACTACGCCTGCACCTGCAGCTTTAGCTGCTCCTTCGGTTGCATGTGACAGCAACCTCATGGATGAATTAGATATGGATTCTAGGGTGACAAGTTGGGAAACAACCTTATCTCATGCTCCATGTGATACTTGACCAGCGAGAGTTCTGGAGAGTTCGGAGATAACATCTCTCTGGAGCCTCATAAAATGAGCCATAAAGTTCCGAGACCTAACCGTGAAGGTCGCTCATGCAAAGTCTCACTTCCCTAACCTGTCCACTGCCCAGGACTCTCTGTTGGGCGGGTGAACAGCAGGACTCTCTTCTGCAAGGTCCTTTTTCGTGGTGGCCGCCGCCACCGTAGTGTCTACTGGTAAGCTTCTGGACCAATGGGGCTGATCCTCTGGAGGGGAGAGTACTTTGGCTGATCTCCTGGGGATGACCTCAATGGAGTTGGGGTTCTTCCAAGCCCATTGCATGATGAGTTTAACCAGCTCATCGGCAGGGGGGGGGGTCATCCAAGAAGTAGAGGGCTGGGAGAGAAAGGCCTGCAGGAATACAGATTCCCCTGAAGAAGGGGTTGAGGTCTTCCAATCACCCCTCTGTTTCAAGATTTCCATGATGTCCCCGAAGGAGACATCATCAGGGGGCGACCGTGGAGACCCTTCCCCATCATCGTAATCTGTATCCTCTGTGAGTGACTCCTCCGGGGAGTCCGTGTGTCTCCTCTTACACACTCGTTTCCGAGGAGGTTCTTTGGTAGGAACATCCGAAGAAGACTCAGAAAGTGAAATGCCCTGAACAGGGGTCTCCTGGGCCTTGCACACTCGGAGTCCTGGGGAGGTGAACTTTGACAGCTGTGGCTCAGAGGGAACTGGGGGAATAACCAACTGTGGAGGATTGCTGGCAGCAAGTGCCCTCTCCATCACCCAAAAAGCGGGACCGCCCGAAGAGGAATGGGAGTCCGGAACCTAAGAAGACAGAATCGGAACTGGGGTCACACTCCGCTCCAGATGGACTGCTCCTGGGGAAGGAGCCTCATTTAAGCTCGGAGCGGTAGTCACCCAAGTCCAAGGGAGGAGAATAAATAGGGGTTGCTGGAGAAATAGACCCAAAGCCAGGAGTGCTATAGGGTGTAGGCAGATTTGAGATTCCCCTAGCAGTCAGCAGCTGATCAAAAAGTCGCACCACATCCAGTTCAGAAAGGCTCCTGGTGTATCTCACTGATGCACCTGAAGGGGAGTCAGGCTGGTCCAAAAAGGGGCTGCAGACTTGTCCGGCAAACGGGTCCACATTGGATGAGTATCGGGTTTGTGGTGTGTCGCAGAATGGCACCGACAATTCCAATTTTGCAACAGGTAATAACGGTATGATCGGAGCCATGAACATGCTAGGAGCAGAAGTCACTGTAGAAGTGGACGATAGGAACGGTTCTGAAGATGTTGTCGGAACCGATAACGGGGTCGAAATGGGCGAAGTCGGTGCCGATAAAGATGTGCAAATACTGGTCGGTATCGAAAACGTAATACTGGTCGGTATCGAAGATGTAGGCGGTGCCATAATTGTCGGTGCCGAGGTGGGCGCTGATGAGGCTACCTCGGTAAACTTCATTGGAGCCGAGCTCGAAGCTGATGTGGTAGTCGGCACTGAGGAGGCAGAACTGTGTTCAGACGATGACTTATGGGTCTTGTGCTTGTGACCTTTACCTCTGTCACCAGCCGGTGAAGAGGGGTCCGATCGAGGACGTTTCTTATCTGAAGCAGGAGGGGTTGAGACCTCCATCGCAGAAATGGCCTCTGAGAAAGGCGAAGCAAGCAGGCCCTTTAGAACAAGTTTGCTACGATATTCATTCAGCATCCGCTGAGTGAAACTAGCACAGATATCACACAGGGGTTTCGCCGACAAATGCGGAACCCCCAAACAGTAAACACATTCCTCATGGAGATCACTATTCGGCAGTTTACCATGTTTAAATCCCATAGTTCCCTTCTTTTCAGACATTCCAAACACACTCTCGCACACAACGGACAGAGAGAGGAAATGGAGGAGAGAAAACGTAAATACCAACAATGGTGCCATGATACCGTAAAGGTAGAAAGTTAGAGATTTCAAGAAATTACCAGCAACGGTAAGAGAGAAATACCTGTGGGTAGAGTAGCAGCAATATAGAACAACAAGAACAAGTTATAAGGAAGAAAAAACTTTTTCAACTATTAAATATTTACAAAAAAGCACTTAGCTGGAGAGCCCGATGAAATGCTGCTATATGGCTGTCTGGCAAACGAGATCTGAGGTAACTGAGCAAAGGGCATTATGGGTAGCAGCTTAGCTTGAGAGTTTTTGGTGCACGCAAGCTTGGTATAAGGCCGACTCAGTTCCAAGGGCTCGGAACCGAACCCATCAGTGAAGAATGGGAAGAAGATTAACAACTTCAGATTAAATACATTTGTTATGTTTCAAAACAAGTACTTTCATGCAAGACTTTGGCAGCAAGGCATTCTCAGGAAGATACATCAGAGTAGGTGAAAGCTTCAGTAAAATACAGAAGTAGCACACCAGATGTGGACAGCCCTCGGTACCTTCTCGAATCAGAACTTTGACAACAAGGCAGTTTCGGGTCTGAAATCATACCTGTCATTTTTCCCTGGTTTCAAAGAAAGTCTCTGCTTTTTCCTTATATTTTTGGTCTGTTCCTTGCACAATTTGCCATTTTCTGGCAAAATGTTGTGGATTGCTTTCATTAAATGATGACAAACAGTATAAATATTCACATATATGACGTTTTGCCAGAATAAATCCTGTATTAAAACAGTATTCTCTTGTCATAGCCCTAGAAATACAGCCAAATTAAAGCTGGCCTATATCTTTGTTTTATATATTACATTTTACATGCAGTTTCAGTAAGTGGAGTTTCAAGAGAAAAGAATGTTTCAGTGAAGGATACAAATGAGCTCAATGAAATAACCTTCAGGCCAAAGTACTAATAAGGATGAGACATGCCATTCGAATGTGTGGAACATTTTGTAACAAAAACAGATTGGAGACAGACACCTGCAATAATATCTTATTTAGATGGTACAAGGTTTACGAATCAAGGTTAAGGAGGCATGTAGAACTTGTAGGAAATTTACAATGTTTTAACGTTATGAGAGATGCTTTCAAGGCAAGAGTCATTTCAGATATTCAGAAGATTGAGACAAAAGTCAATTCAAATGCCCAGCAGTTCAGATATTCAAAAGTCTTTTCATAAGTCCAGAAACTAAAGAAAACAATGCTGTTTGTTTTAGTTTCACCATTAGAGAGGAAAATAACGATTTATTCTTCAGAAGTCTGAGTATTCAGTTTGCAATCTTCAGTTGCAGGTTGCTTCCATTTTTCAGCACTGTTATCTGAGACAGTTTTAATAATATAAGACTTGTTCAGATCTTGCTAGGTTACTATATTGGCGTGTACTGTATGCTGCTACTACATAATAAGCCTCCTTTATTAGTAATGATTAAAGACTTTTCTTATACCTTTTAGAATAAGATTTGGCAAAACTCCTGGTATTAAAGACATCTGGTTCAGATCTAACATAAACATTTAAGTTTCAGACTTAATATCCTTTAGAAAATTTATGTTAATGCAAAACCTTCTGGCAACTTTCTAAGTATAAAAGATGATTATTTAAAATCTGTCCCTATTTTTGGGCCTTTATCTCTTTTTTTTGTTGTTTTTTGTCCCTCATTCTTGAGCTATGAGGTTAAGATGTATTAATCTGACTTTGGCATATTTCTTCCTAAATAAAATATGACGTGTGGGTCTGATAATTGTGTTAATAGCACTATTAGTATTTCAAACTGTGTTCGCTTTGGTTTGTTAATTTAATGTTTTATGTCATCTGTGTATTGTGCTGCCTGCTGGCCTGGTTTGTGGCCCCAAAAGGTCTTCAAACTGAAGCACTTAATCGCTTGAAATTCTGCTTGCCTATGTTAGTATCCCAATTGCTACTGTGGTATTTTTTGATTCTTCTTCATACTAGCTATCCACTTATCTGCCAGTGGAAATTGCACTGCCGAGAAAAGTAAATAAATAAATGTGGCATGAGTTACATATTGATTTGCTGGCAAATATTTACATTCTGTGTGTTTTAACTGGCATGTATATTACAGTGATCAATAATTTATTAAATGCCTTTAAAGCTACAAATTACTACAGCACTCAACCTTCCTCATTACCTAGAGGAAAACAGTTTTTGTACTTACTTTCCTCACTTGCTTAGAGAAAAACAACTCTTATACTCACTTCCTCACTTGACTAGAGAAAAATAGTTTTTTATTCAGGCATGTCCAAGGGTCAGCTCCCAGTGTTCTGTAGTAATTGCCTCATGTACACAGACAACCCTCCCCTCCTACTACCCAACACTACAACCTGTGAGAGATGCACTTATCTAGCCAAACTGGAGGTAAAGCTCTCTCCAACCAAGACTGAACTTGACAGTCAAGAGGAGAAGGTAAACACTTGCACCACACCACACTCATCACATAGTCCCACTAAACCTACACCACCAAAATCCACACATAGAAACTCAAAAACATTCTCAGAGGTTCTCAATAATAATCTGCTCAAGCAACAGAGGCCTCCAAAGCAGAAGCGCAAGCAAGCAACCTCCACCCCCCAACACAACCCAAAGGACACATAGCTTACAGACTCAGTGTGCCACTCAACCACAGCCCATAAGGCAAAACAACGTACCCAACACACTAGTCATAGTCAGGCACACTGATGTCCCACTCACCAGGCTAAACAAGGAAAAGGTTACTGTCAGCTGCCTGTCAAGTGCCAGGATCCGCCACATAACGCATGCATTCAGGTCACTCCATAACAAGTACAAATATGACTCTGTCATTGTCCATGTTGATGTGAATGAGACATACCTACACACCTCCCTGGACTACATGAAAAGAGCTCTTCGATCTTGTAACCCAGGCAGGTATCACCCTAGCCCTAAGTAGCATCCTGCCATCGCCCAGAATGATACCGCAGTACAAGGACAAAATGATTGACTTCAACAATTGGCTAAGCTTCTGGTGTCATTCTAAGGGGATCCAGTATCTGTCTGCCTGGGATGACATGGTCGACAGACCACGATGCTTTGCCAGAGATGGCTTGCACCTGTCACCCCTGGGATTCCCGACACTGGCTAAGGCTCTTGCCACCCCTATAGTGCCTTTTTTAGGGACGGTTCAGATGACAAATTCACCACCATAACAGAAACAGGCAAGAAAAAAACTGAGGGTAATGCTACTCAGTGCTAGAAGTCTAAATCTCAGAATGCACTCCCTCGAGGCACTCCATAAAATGGAGACATTGATATCTGTGCAGTGACTGAGACCCAGTTCAAATTCCAGAGAGCACCCCTGCATTACCAGGCTATAAAGCATACCACACTTTTTGGCCACCTGACGTGGACCGGAACACCAAAGGCGGAGGTGTGTCCATATTTCATCAAGGATATCCACACCTCCAGGCTAGTTGCTCAGCATAATGCAGCTGAGGTTATCCAAGTGCAGCTAACTCTGGGCAAAACTGCAATCCAAATTGTAGCTTGCTACAGATACCCCACCATGCCCCAGGATTCCCACTCCTCTTTTCTTGATATACTGGAAAATGTTGGGGTTCAACCAAACACCCTAATAATGGGCAATTTCAACTACCCCACCATTAACTTGGAAATCTACTCATGTACCAACTCTTTCACTCAATGCTTTCTGGAATTCATAAATTCCAATGCCCTGGATCAACTTATCCACACCCCCACCAGGGGCAACAGTATCCTAGACCTAGTCATTACCAACATGAGTGACCGGTGTTCCACACCTGAAGTCAACTCCTCATTGATTAGATCCGACCATAAGCTAATCACCCTAGATATCCACATCCCGCCCCTACCCCCCATTAAGGAAACCACAGTAAAAATTTTCTACAAAGCCAAGTTCATGCTTCTTAAGACAGAAGTGGCGAACTTCATGACACCCACGCAGATGGACAATACAGCTACGACTGCTGAAGCCTACACAGATGCACTCTATAAGCACTTACACAAGTGCATGGATCGTGCTATCCCAAACAGAACCAAGATGCTATCCTCAAAAAAAAAGGAAGCCACTCTGGTGGTCATCTGTCATAAACAAACTCTAGAATAGAAGAAAGAAACTGTTGCAAAAAGAGAGTAAACTCCCATGAGTGGAGGAGTTCCCTGGTCAGCCTCAGTAAGAAGCTGAGATCCCTTATAAGATCCTCCAAAGCTAGCTACGAAAACAAAATCGCCACTGATTCTAGGGACACCCACAAAGCATTCTATAGCTATGTCAAGAATCTCAATGGCAACACCCAGATCTGCTCTGAGTTACAGCACAACGGTACAGAAATTACAGAACCAACTGATATTGCTAACATCCTGTCAGATAGGTTCAGTGCTAACCTTACCCCACTCTCACCCCTTAAAGGGCCCACATCTATACAGGAAGAATGCAAAGTCCCTGTAATCACAACTACGCAGGTAAAACCTGCACTCTCTAAAGCCAAAAACACAGCATCCGTGGGACCGGACAACATCCCAGGCTGCGTTTTACATGAACTTCAGAACGAACTGGCTCCCCACTTAAGCACCATGTTCAATCATAGTCTCACATCATGCTTTGTGCCCACTGAATGGCGCACAGCAACAGTTATCCCACTCCACAAAGGGGGAGCTACCACTGATCCCGGGAACTATCACCCTATTAGCCTAATGAGCCTGGTCTTTAAGGCCATGGAACGTATCATCATGGAACTCATAAACAAAGACATTGGTAACCTCCAAACTCTGGACCCCACCCAGTTCGGGTTTGTGAAAGGCAGATCATTCCTCCTGAACCTGATTGACTTCTTTGAGGCAGTCACCAATGCTGTAGACGAGGGTAAGGTGATTCACACAGCCTATTTTGACCTCGCCAAGGCTTTCGATACCATCCCCACATTCTGGAATTATAGCTAAACTCACTAAACTAGGTATAAATCCCTATGTCACAAGATGGGCTGCCAACTGGCTCACTGACAGAACCCACACTAATGTTGCAGACTCCAAATCTGACTTCAAACCAGTGACAAGTAGAGTACCACAGGGTTCAGTCCTGGGACCTCTCCTGTTTGATATCTACTTCTCTGAAGTACAGGATAACACAAAAGGTCTTTGGCTAACAAAGTTTGCAGATGACTGCAAACTAGGAACCATAGTTTAGTCCCCAAATGATGTGGACATCCTACAGAAAGGCCTCACTGAGACAAATGCCTGGTGTCAGAGGCATGGCCTCAAGCTCAATGCCAAAAAGTGCATTGTCATCCCCTTTGGTAAAAACTCTGTACCCATGAACTACCACATAGGCGGCAGTCTACTTAACACCGAATGTGTGATGAGGCCTTGGGAACCATGTGGACAGTAGTCTCTCCTTTGATAATCACATTGCCACAGTAGTCAGGAAATCCTTCTACGTGGCACACCTCATCAAGGGTTCTCATCCAGGAAAAAAGATCTCATTGTTCCCTTCTACTCGACACTCATTAGACCCATTATAGAGTACAATGCCCCTTTTGGAATGTACCTCACAACACTTCTGCAGCAGCTGGAAAGGCCACAGAAGTACCTCACAAAGAGGATTACTGGCCTCAAATAGATGCCCTACACTGACCATCTCAAACAGCTCCAGCTTTACTCCGTAGCATATCGCCTACTCCGAGGTGATCTCTGCCAAACATATAAAGCTATGTCAAACCCAGAGCTATTGGACATGCTACACCTAAAGAAATCCCAATCCCTCCAAGCTACATGCTCTAGGGACTTAAACCTTGTCACCACAATAAACAGGACATGCTGGAGGGATAGATTCCTGTCCCAGAGACTTCCCATACTCTGGAACAAGCTACCCATCTATGTCAATCAAAGTTCCTCATTAGCACTCTTCAAGAAAAATCTTGATGAGTGGATGGGAAATAGGAAATGCACCCCGGGGATCACTTCTGTGGCTCTGCTCGAGAGGGGCACATGAAAATAACTTTCTTGGGTGGCGTAAGCTAGGGAACATTGTTAGCTAGGCTTACTTAGACCCTTGGGCCGATAGCCTAATACCTACTTATGAACCTATAAGATGCTGCTGCTCAGTTTCAGGAGCCTAAATAAAGTATTACACTCCCTGCAACCCCTCCTCACATGCAGGAATATAGACATCTGTGCAGTTTCTGAGACATGGTTAAAAGAAGCAGTGAATACCCCAATGGTGCAAGGTTTCAGTGCCACACTTTTAGACCAGTAGTTGCACAGACAAGGGCTAAAAGTGGAGGTGTCTCGATATACATCATTAGCGAGCATACCTCCAATGTGGTCAAACAGGATGATGTGATGAAGTTTTTCCATGTGCAGATCACTGTAGACAAAACCCCTATCATTTTCTAGCCAGCTATAGGTCATCCTCCATGCCCCAGGAGGCTCATAATGCATATTTGGCCCTAATGGAGACACTTACCATCCAGTCTAATACCCTACTCATAGGTGACTTTAATTACCCCTGTATAGACTGGGAATCCTACACAGCTGTAAATCTACAGGCACAGAGATTTCTTGACTTCATAAATACAAACACCCTTGACCAAATAGTGAATATTAATACCCTACTCATAGGTGACTTTAATTACCCCTGTATAGACTGGGAATCCTACACAGCTGTAAATCTACAGGCACAGAGATTTCTTGACTTCATAAATACAAACAACCTTGACCAAATAGTGAATACTCCCCACTAGAGGCTCCATCTCCATAATGGACCTCATGCTGACAAATATGGGAGAACACTGCCCCCTTCCCATGGTGTCGTTTCCTCCCTGGTAAGGTCCAACCATAAAACTAGCTGTCTCCTTTGAAATCAAAATCAGCTCCATAATCCCATTAAAACCAGTAACATTTAGGAACTATTCCAAGGTGAATGACCTTTTATTAAGTGATAGTTTGTCAAAATGCATTGCCCCTCCAAACTTAGGTAACACAGCAGCCTGTGCTGAATTGCTGTCAGAAACTGTGTACAACCATGCCAATGGCTGCATAGAGGCTGCTCTATGTAATAGAAGTAAGCCCAAGACTAGTACCAGAAACAAACTGCCCTGGCAGCACCCCAAATTAAAAAAGATATACAGCAAAAGGAAAAAAATATATAGCAAAAATCAGGAAGGGTAATTCCCATGGCGATAAAAAACTCTTCCTCAAACTAAATAGGCAATTAAGAGGGCTAATTAGGTCAAGCAAAGCAAATCACGGTTAAGGCAGCCTTCCAGGTGAAGGATAACCATAATCCCTTCTTTAACTATGCCAGAAACCTCAAGGACAACACAGCAATGTGCTCAACTGGTGGTTAATGGTGACACATTTACTGAGCCTAGTGATATAGCAAACTTGTTAGCAAACAAATTCAGTTCCAACTTTACTTCTGTCTTACCCACAACCATTCTCAAGAAAAACCTTCAAACATAACCCCTCCAGCTATAACTAGGGAACATGTACTAGCTGCACTCACTAGAACCAAGAACACAGCCTCAATGGGCCCTGATAACATCCAAGGATGCCTCCTGAACAGACTAAAATAAGTCTAATCAGGACCCCTGGAGTCATTATTTTACTATACCCTTAAAAAAAAGCTTTGTGACATGACAGTGGAGAACAGTGATGATCATCCTCCTTCATAAGGGAGGACTGTCAACATATTCTGGAAACTACAGACACATTAGTCTGACTAGTCTTATTTGCAAAGCCATGGAAAGAATTATCATTGAATTTATCAGCAATGATGTAGGAGACCTTTAGACACCGAGTTCATCCCAGTTTGGCTTTGTCATAGGAAATGCGGTGACCGAGCCCTGGCCCAGCAATCAAGGAGCCTCAATCCTCACCACTAACACCAGGGAGGTCATCTCCTAGAAAAGGAAAGGGGATAACTAATAGACACAGTAAAGTACAATTTCCCTTACGTGCACACAGATATCACAGTCAGTCTGGGGCTGGTTGCTCCCTTGCTCTCCAGGTCCCCAATAAGACTCCCCACTGGCACAGCTATAGGGTCCAGATCTCAGCCTAGCTGGCAAGCTAATGTCCAGTACCCTCTCTGTCCAACCAGTGCTTCATGTCCCTGCCCAGGTAGCTGACACACACCCACACTTTGAGGTGAGTATTTATATAGCTTCACAGACACTCCTGGAAAAGGCTGACACAGATTCTCCAGCTTTGCCCCTTTCCCCAGACTATATGGTAGTAATTTCTGCCACCACCAGCTAATGTTAATGTCAGCTACCCAAAGGCTCTTGAAAGGGTGTCCAATTATTACTGTGCAATATTATTTTCCAATTGGTAATGTGACTATTCAGTCTAAGGCTTATTTTAGAGTGGCCTATAACAATGAACTCTATAAATATGCAGTGTACTCTAGAGCTTACTTATCTACACAAACCAGCCACAGGTAAAGGTTTTTAAAATATTTAATAATAAATAATTAAAACACAAGACAATACTACTACACCACAGAGATATCTAAGAGTTCAGAGATCACACAGAAACTTAAAACAATACAGTAGGACAGGTCTGATGTCAAAGAAAAACGCTTAATCTAACTTTCTAATCTTTAGCTAATCTTAAGAGAAAACACAGTATTATAATCGTACTTATATGCATAAAGATTAAGCAGTGCTGGGTTAGATGTCCAAGATCAAAATACTTCCTAATCTGTCACTCCACAATAGATTTTAAACACTAACCAACAGCTCTCTAAGGCCCCCCCAAATTACATCATTTTGACACTTAGTCTGGTGTTCCCAGGCCACAAACCACATTATTTAGCAAGCTAACACCTGCTAAGGAGACTACAAAAATAAAAGGCATTTCACATATACACTGTAGCAGAAACCAGAGCAATAAAGCACCTTCCATGTGTAAATTCTGGCCCTTAACTTTAACCTTACAACAATGGGCATGAAATCTTCATCCAGACTCACTGGAGCCAACTTGTAAAACATCAAAGAGATTCATAAGATCTTTTCAACTTCAAAAGACACATTTGAAATGCTTGGCCTGGTTTTCCTTACAGCAGATGGCAATGTTGCAACAATCTTGAAGTTCACATTTTACAGTGTTTTCTTTCATTTAAAAACACAAGCCTGTATTTTACATTTATTTATGCAATAGATAGAATTGTGTATCAAATTATATTTGACTAGGCTGGCAGCCTTTGCCCGTCTTCCTCTAATCTTCACAGGAAGGTCATACTTACTGAATCTGGTGGTTTTCTTTGAAAAGGTTACTAAGGCAATGGATGAGAGGAAAATTGTGTATACTGCTTACCTAGATCTGGCCAAAGCATTTGATACAATAACTTACGTGGGTATGGTCGACAATCTTACAGAGGTAGGAGTAAGCCCCTTTATAACTTGCTAGATAGGTAGCTGGCTCACTGATAGGACCCAGAAGGTTAGAATCGGTGAGGCCATCTCCTCAAACAGGCTAGTCACCAATGGAGTCCTCAGGGCACTGTGCTATGTCCACTCTTCTTTGGCTTTGACATCTGAGAAGTAGATACCAATATCAGATGCCTCTGGCTAGCCAGGTTCACAGATGATTGCAAACCGGGAGCATTAATTGAATCCTCCCAAGATTAGAATACCCTACAGGAAGGTCTAACACATACAAACACTTGGTGCTGAAGCCATGGCTTAAATCTCAGTACCAATAATCTCTTAGATGTTTTACAAGTCAGCTCCAGTGAGTCTGGATGAAGGTTTCATGCCCATTGTTGTAAGGTTAAAGTTAAGGGCCAGAATTTACACGTGGAAGGTGCTTTATTGCTCTGGTTTCTGCTACAGTGTATATGTGAAATGCCTTTTATTGTTGTAGTCTCCTTAGCAGGTGTTAGCTTGCTAAATAATGTGGTTTGTGGCCTGGGAACACCAGACTAAGTGTCAAAATGATGTAATTTGGGGGGCCTTAGAGAGCTGTTGGTTAGTGTTTAAAAACTATTGTGGAGTGACAGATTAGGAAGCATTTTGATCTTGGGCATCTAACCCAGCACTGCTTAATCTTTATGTATGTAAGTAGGATTATAATACTGTGTTTTCTCTTAAGATTAGCTAAAGATTAGAAATTTAGATTAAGCGTTTTTCTTTGACATCAGACCTGTCCTACTGTATTGTTTTAAGTTTCTGTGTGATCTCTGAACTCTTAGATATCTCTGTGGTGTAGTAGTATTGTCTTGTGTTTTAATTATTTATTATTAAATATTTTAAAAACCTTTACCTGTGGCTGGTTTGTGTAGAAAAGTAAGCTCTAGAGTACACTGCATATTTATAGAGTTCATTGTAATAGGCCACTCTAAAATAAGCCTTAGACTGAATAGTCACATTACCAATTGGAAAATAATATTGCACAGTAATAATTGGACACCCTTTCAAGAGCCTTTGGGTTTGGGGTTTTCTGTAAGATTTATTTGGAGGTGGTTGTAATAGGATTTTTTGTCTTTAATGGCTTGTTTTTTGGCTAGGTTTCGCAACTGTTTGTATTTTAGTAACAGCTCAGGTTGTTTATGCTGGTGATAGCTTTTCCAAGATTTGTCTCTTTCTTTCATAGTTTTCTTGGTGGCTTTTGTAAGCCAAGGGGCTGTTTTTTGCTTTAACTCTTTTGGTTCGAGTTGGAGCTAGGGAGTTTAGGATAGAAAGGAATGTAGAGTTAAAGAAGTGTATGGCTTCGTCTAGAGGTAAGGTTTTTAGTGGGTTCCAGTTTATGAGCTTTAGGGAGTCGCAGAAGGTAGAAGGGTTAAAGTTAGTTAGGTTACAGGTTTGTAGGAAGTGGTGGGAGTTTGGGGAAGAGGAAGTGGCTCTGTGGGTGAAAGCAGGGAGGTGGTCTCCTAATGGATCGGGAGTCACACCAGATATAGTGGTTTTATTTGGGTGGGAGACTAGTATCCAGTCTAGGATAGAGCCTAGGTGGTTGGTCTTGTTGGGCCTGGTGATGGTATGAATAAGTTGAGTAAAGTTGAAGAGATTAATAGATATGGTGGGATTGGGGTCTATGATCTTTTTGCCAGTCTATATTCACATCTCCCATTATGTAAGTTTCTTGTTTTATATTAGTGCATGTCCAGGAGAGGATGTCTTTTAAGGTGTTGGTGTTATTGCCAGGGGGAATATAAAGGGAGATGATACAGATACTTTTTTGGTTATTTAATTGTAGCATGCCAATCACTAGTTCAGGGTTGTTAAAGGATGGGATAGTATTAGGGAAGGGAGTAATAGATAAAAGGTTAGAGTAAATTAGTGCTACTCCACCACCTCTTTTATTTAGGCGGTCTGATCGGAGGCATTGAAATCCGGAGGGAAGGAATTCAGAGTCATGTGGTTTTAGCCAGGTTTCAGAGATGGCTACTAATGTCTGGTGAGTTATGGTTGATCCAGGCATGAAGCAGGGTTATTTTATTAGTTAGGCTTTGGGCATTGATAGTGAGGAATTTGAGGTCTTTATGAAGAGGTTTGCTATGGTTATTAGTTTGAGAGGTGTTAGGATGAATGTCACCTGCTAAGAAGGAGGTATGAGAAGAGATGAGTGCATTTTTTAGTATTTAGTTTGGTTAGGGATTGGGGGTGAGATGTGGGTTTAGGTTTGTAGAAATTTGAGGGGATTTAGAAGAGTTTTAAAGTTAATAGAGAGGTGGAGTGGATAGTGGTAAGAGAGGCAGAGATGTTGTTGAAGTAATTTGGGAAGCTAGGGAGAGGAGCTGGAGGAGAGGGGTATATATGGAGGTTTGTATAAGATATGATATGGTATAGAGGAAGAAGTAGTAGGAGTAGGAGTGTAGTAGGGGTAAGAATTGTGGTGGTGTAGAAAGACATTATGTGTTTGGAGATTGTTTAGGTGAGGTAGGAATATGGAGGTTAGAGGGAAGTAGGCAGGGCAGGTTGAATGGGGGAGGGGTGTAGGTTGGTGCTAGTGGAGAGGTAGGGGTTCTGTTGCTGAGGGATTGGGTGAGGGGAAAGGGGAGGGAGTATGGGATGGTAATAAATGTAGGAGCACCGGGGGCAGTGGGATTTGGGGGCAGGGTAGGGGAGCGGAGTGAGCCCGCAGGGCGAACGGAGCGGGATACAACAGAGCAGAAGAGTCCTGCTGAAAAAGTATCAGCCACTGCAGGTAGGAGCTGAGGTAAGTGGAAAAAAAATACAGTAAAGCTGGGTAGAATTGGAGTGGACTAGAACAACTCTAAGGGGGAGTATCAAGATAGAGGGAGAGAGGAGTAGAGGTATGGGATAGTAAGCTTTAGAGGAAACTGGGAGCTGAAGTGGAGAGGGAGAAATGAGGAAAGACAAAGGAAGGAAAGAAAAAAAAAATAAGCAGGAGAAGCGAGAGTTTAAAGTTTAGAATAAGTTATGAGCAAGCAAGGTGGGAAAGTGCTGCCACCTAGTGGTGAGTGTAGAGTATGCAACTAGAGAGGCAAAAGGGAAAAAAATAGAGTGGGGCAGGATGGCTAAGAGACTGGGGAACGAGGAAAGAAAAAGTAGAGGTGAGGAGTGAAGAGTGGGGGTAAGACGTCGGAGGGGTTTGAATTTGGAGGTGAGAGGGTAGATGTAGAGAGATTACAGGGCGATCTTTAAGGTCTGTGGTAGGCTGCTGAGTCACACACACTGAGGGACAGGCTGGCAAATGAGGTAATTTGATAATTAAGTTTGTAGTGAGGGTACATACATTTATAGAGAGCAATATAGGTATGGGATTCCGCACTGAGGATTTCTTTCGGGAACCCCAAAATTAGTGAGCAGGAGAAAGTCCACTTACTCCCCTTTCCTAAACACCACCACTGGTGTTCCTCAAGGCTCCATTTTAGGGCCACTTCTGTTTAGCATATTTATCGATAACTTCCACACCGCAATCTCTCAAGGCTCAGTCTTCCAGTATGCAGATGACTCCACTATCATCTGCACTGCAAACAACTCCTCAGAACTACTGCAACTCACCCAAAACGCCCTTGCCTCCACCGAAATTTGGATGCCTAATAATCATCTTGCCCTGAACCCCAACAAAACCAAACTAGTAATCTTTGCCCCCAAAAAGTCCACACCCCTACAAAAAGAGAACTTCACCATTCAATCCCTAAATGGTACCACCATCGACATTGTACCTAGCAACAAACTCCTATGTGTCATTATAGACAAAACCTCACATTCGACCTGCATATCCAGTCCAATGTCAAAAAGACACACCAAAAGCTTGGCACTCTCTACCAACACAAACATCTACTCAGTGCATCAGCCTGACTTTCCCTTGCCTCTTCTTTTCTATTACCCACTCTTTTATATGGTAGCCCCCTCCTCACCAACATTCAGTCCTCTCTAAAGTCCAAACTAGACGCACGATACAACAAAAATACAAAATTGCTAAGTTTGTAACTAATGCCTCCTATTCATCCCACCACTGCTTATCATTACGCAACCTAAAATGGCTTGAACACCCCAACTATCTCACCTTTATCCAACTAACTACAGTTCACAAACTCATTCATAATCCATCCATGTGCCCTGCTCTATCTTCTATACTTACTTTATACCATCCTAACAGACCACTCCGATCCAACAACCAACTGCTAGTAAATGCAGAAAAACCCAAACTTTCAGCTGATCAGATGCTTTACTCCTTTACCATCGCAAAACTTTGGAACTCCCTCCCCCCAGCACTTATATCCACCTGCTCAATAACACTCTTCAAGACATTTCTGAAACAACACCTCTCCTCATCTTGGCTGTGCACATATGCTAACACCACATCTCATATAACCTAACTTCAACCATCACAACCATTCTCACCCCCATACTACTACTATGACATCCTCCTTTCACATCCACCTGTTTTTTTAATTACTCCACCTCTTGATCCTGTCCATTTCCCTCTTCTGCTAACCCTCATTGTCCTACCATTGATCCCTCCTGTCTACTTCCTTTTCTTCCTAACCTTATAGACCTACCATTGAACCAGGCAAGACATTCAGGTAGTTGCAGCCTACCTTAATATCATACCACCACTTATATCTGCAACAATATCCATCAACTTTGCTGATTCCTGCAACAGGACTCGTATAGCCTGCCGCTCAGCTATTACACCTCCTAAACATGTGAAAAGCTTAAGTTTCTAGTCTCTAATTAATTCCTATATCTGCTTTGCACCCACTGTGGAAGTGTTCTATATAAATTTAGCTGAAAACTACTCATATGGAATGTTATCATGTATACTTGTGTACTGTTTTTTTCACCAATTGTATAAGCTGCCAATAATATGTACTAAATGTCTTTATTAATTTAAATTATGTATTGTATGTGAAATGTCTTGTATGTGGAGATTTTCTCCCCAGGACTCCACTGAAAATGGGCACTTCTGGCCCAGCTGGACCATCCCGTTAACCAAATACAAATAAATAAATACATCTCACAGGAATATGTGCATTTAATTGAAAGTCTTAAAACACACCCAATAACTATTTCAGATCATGCACCAATAATAACTAGAATAAAATGCAAGATAATGAAATAAAAATGAGACACTGGTGCTTTCCCACCTATCGGTTGAAAAGAGAGGAAATTAAGGTATGGGTTTTGGAATTTATTCAGGAGCTACTAGAGAAGATAGAATTTTCTTCTGAAAATATAGCTAGGGAGTGGGATAAAATTAAAGTGGAGTTTAAAATTAGGGTGGAAATAAAATCGAGATATGGTTAAGAAGAAACAAGAATTATTTAGAGGGACTGACAAATGTTAGTTTTGCAAAATAGGGGGGGGGGTCTCTCAGAACAAGAAAAGGAGCAACTGCAGAATGCTAAGCAGAAAATAAGGGATTACCTCGATAATTTATGTGAGTTTAGAAAGATTGCTGTTAAGCAACTGTTTTTTGATAATTCTAGAACACAAAAACTTTTAGCACAACAACTCAGGCAACAGAAAGTGGAAAGGGCTGTGACCAAGCTTAGGGAACCTATAACAAGGAAGATAACAAGAGATCCTGTATAAGTATTAGAAATATTTTGAAAATTGTATGAAAGCTTGTATAAAGCAGAGAAATATGGAAGTCAAGAAAAAGTACAAATGGAAATGTTTATGGAAGAATTAAATATGCCAAGGTTAGAAGAAGGTGAGGCTCACATATTCTCCAGGTAAGACTGCAATCCAAACTGTAGCTTGCTACAGATCCCCCACCATGCCCCAAGATTCTCACTACACTTTTCTAAACATACTGGAAAATATTAAGATAGAACCAAACACCCTAAAACTGGGTGATTTTAACTACCTTGCCATTAACTGGGAAAACTACTCTTGTACCAACACCTTTGCCCAACAGTTCTTGGAATTCATAAATTCCAACACCCTGGATCAACTAATCCATAGTCACACCAGGGGCTCCAATATCCTAGACCTGGTCATTACCAACATGGGAAATCGATACTCCACACCTATGGTCACCCCCTCGTTAGTCAGGTCTGACCATAAGCCAATCACCTTAACATCCACATCCCACCCCCCAGTAAGTAAACCTTCATAAAAAACTTCTCCAAAGCCAACTTCATGCTACTCAAGTCAGAAGTGACAACCTTCATGACACCCATGCAGACAGGAACTGAAAGTTCAACTGCTGAATCCTACACTAAGGCACTGTACGAGCACATCCACTCATGCATGAATCGTGTCATCCCAAATAGAACCAAGATGCTCTCATCCAAAAAAAGGAAGCCAATCTGGTGGTCCCCTGCCATAAACAAACTTTACAACAAAAGGAAGAAACTGTTTCAGAAAAGAGGAAAATCCCAGGATGCACAAAACTCCTTTACCAGCCTCAGTAAGAAACTGAGATCCCTCAAAATCCTCCAAAGCTAGTTACGAAAATAAAATTGCCAAAGATTCCAAAGACGACCACAAGGCATTCTATAACTATGTCAAGAATCTAAATGGCAATGCTCAGATCTGCTCTGAGCTAAAACAGAATGGCATTAAATATACTGATCCCAAGGATATTGCCAGTATCCTGGCAGATCGATCCATTGCCAACTTCACCCCCCTCTCACCCCCTAAATGGCCCATGTCAATACCGGAAGATTGCCAAATTCCGGTAATAATGGCCACACAGGTAAAAAACGCACTCTCCAAAGCTAAGAATACAGCATCCATGGGACCAGCTGACATCCCGGGCTGTGTACTACATGAACAACAATATGAACTGGCACCTCACCTAAGTGTCATGTTTAATCATAGCCTCACCTCTGGTTTCGTGCCCACTGAGTGGCGCAGAGCTACAGTTATCCCACTCCACAAGGAGGGATCCACCTTGGATCCCGGAAACTACTGTCCCATCAGTCTGACAAGCCTCATCTGCAAGGCCATGGAGCGTATTATCATGGAACTTATAAACAAAGACATTGGCAACCTTCAAACACTGGACCCCACTCAGTTTGAGTTTCTGAAGGGCCGATCTTGTCTCCTGAACCTGATTGACTTCTTCAAATCAGTCTCCAGAGCCATGGACAAGGGTAAGGTGGTTCACACAGCCTATCTAGACCTTGCCAAGGCCTTTGACACCATCCCCTACTCTGGAATCATAGATAAATTTACTAAGCTGGGCATTAATCCCTACGTCACCCAATGGGTTGCTAACTGGCTTACTGATAGAACCCACACTGTAAAAGTAGCCGACTCCAAATCCAGCTCCAGACAAGTGACAAGTGGAGTATCTCAGGGTTCAGTCCTGGGGCCGCTCTTGTTTGGCATCTACTTCTCTGAAGTACAGGCCAACACTAAGGGACTCTGGCTAACAAAGTTTGCAGATGACTGCAAACTGGGAGCCATTATTGAATCCCCAAATGATGTGGATACTCTACAAAAGGGCCTTACAGAAACAGATGCTTGGTGCCAGAGCCATGGGCTCAAGCTCAATGCCAAGAAATGTATAGTTATCCCCTTTGGGAAAAAACATGTACC
Source organism: Protopterus annectens (assembly GCF_019279795.1). Taxonomy (NCBI): domain Eukaryota; kingdom Metazoa; phylum Chordata; order Ceratodontiformes; family Protopteridae; genus Protopterus; species Protopterus annectens. Next base: position 1,109,111,621 of record NC_056729.1, on the reverse strand, counting down.
CGTGAATTACCATATTGGTGGCAGTACACTAAACACCGAAAATGTGATAAGAGACTTAGGGGCACAGGTGGACAGTGGTCTCACCTTCGATAACCACATCACCACTACAGTCAGGAAATCCTTCTATGTGGCACACCTCATCACTAAGGGCTTTTCATCCAGAAAAAAGAAGGTCGTTGTCCCACTGTACTCATCCCTCATTAGACCCATTATAGAATACAACGCCCCGTTTGGTATGTACCTCTCAAGACATCTGCAACAACTGGAAAGGCCACAGAAATACCTCACTAAAAGAATCACAGGCCTAAAGCAGATGCCCTATGCTGACCGCCTTAAAAAACTCCAGCTATACTCTGTTGCATATCATCTACTCAAAGGCGATCTCTGCTTAACATACAAGGCCATGTCAAACCCAGAGCTGTTGGACATGCTACACTTAAAGAAATCCCAATCCCTCAGAGCCACATGCTCCAGGGATCTAAACCTTGTCATCAAAATAAACAAAACATACTGGAGGGATAGGTTCCTGACCCAGAGACTCCCCAGACTCTGGAATAGATTGCCCATACATGTCAAGCAGAGTGCCTCTTTGGCCCTCTTCAAAAGGAACCTTGACGATTGGATGGGAGAAAGGAAATTCACCCCGGGGATCACGTCAGTCGCACTGCTAGACAGGGGTCCAGGGAAGTAAATAGTGTGGGAAGAAATAGCCAGGGAATTGTTATGGCTAGGCTTGTATAGGCCCTAGGGCTGATAGCCTAGTACCAACCTATGAACCTATGAACATATTGTTTTACAGCCTCTTCTGTAAATAACATCTTTTAAACTCAAGCTACAACTGGGAATCCAAGCATTATAATGCATGTTTATATTACCTCATGTATATTGTACTGCTTGTGGACATTTTTATAGTGTATGTAATACTTTGTGGAGCTTTTCTCCCCAGGCCTCTGCTGAAAAAGGGCATAAGTTCAGTGAGACATTCCCAGTCAACAAATGTCAAATAACTAATAAAATAAATAAATAAATTACTAACAGTTAAGATAGGAAGAGATGAGATAAAAATGGTGATGTATGACCAGTTTGCAAGAAAACCCTCATGCTCAGATGGTATTCCTGTGGAATTTTGGAAGCCAGGAGGGGGAAAAGTTGATAATGATCTGGAAGGTTTTGTTTAACAGTGTTTTAAGAGGAGGAGAAGTACCAGCATCCTGGAAGAAGGTGGTGGTAACGGTAATACCTAAAGTGGGTAAAGATCCATCGGATCCATCTTCATACAAGCCTATTTTAATACTAAACTATGCTTATAAAGTGTTTGTCTATAATGGCTATAAGAATAGCATAAGTGATACCAAAATTGATAGATATGGATAAGTGTTGTTTTGTGGAGGGGAGGCAAACATTTGACAATATTAAAAGAACATTGATGATCCAGAGGGAAGCAGCATATAAGAAAATACCACTTTTAAACAAAAGACACCTTCCTGCCAGTCAGACCAATGGTGCAAAAACGAACGAACTTGTAGAGCTATATTCCAAAAATCTGTTTATTCCAACAAAAGTCAAGCCTTTCGTCCAGCACACGCTGGACTTCTTCATAACCAATAATTCAATTAAAAAAAATACCATTTAAATACATTACAACCACCAATAGAAGAAAGGCATCAAATACAAATAATTAATTATTTAAACAACCCTATATAAAAACGTGCATGGTATTTAAAAACATCTATAAAACATATATATATATATATATATATATATATATATATATATATATATATATATAAACAATTTACAAAGAAAGTGCTCTGTGCTTTAAAAATGGCATGATGGAAATATGTTCATTAATCCCAGGGGAATGGGATGCATTTAACATTAGTTGCCAAAACATCTCTTTTCTCTCACGTATGTTGTTTAACAGTATTTTAAGAGGAGGAGAAGTACCAGCATCCTGGAAGAAGGTGGTGGTAATGGTAATACCTAAAGTGGGTAAAGATCCATCGGATCCAGCTTCATACAAGCCTATTTTAATACTAAACTATGCTTATAACGTGTTTGTCTATAATGGCTATAAGAATAGCATAAGTGATACCAAAATTGATAGATATGGATCAGTGTTGTTTTGTGGAGGGGGGGCAAACATTTGACAATATTAAAAGAACATTGATGATCCAGAGGGAAGCAGAATATAAGAAAATACCACTTTTATTGATGGGTCTTGATGCAGAGAAAGCATTTGACAGAGTAGACTGGGACTTTATGAGCAGGGCAATGGAAGCATTTGCTTTCCCTGATATAGTTATAAGGTTGATTAGAAGTATAAATGAGAGATCGGAGGTGAAAATGAAAGTGGGTGGGGTCCTCTCTGATAACCTGTGCTTGAGTAGAGGATCCAGGCAGGGTTGTCCGCTTTCGCCGTTTGTTGGTTTCATTATATTTAGAATCATTGGCAAAGAAAATAAGGGACTCAGAAATTCAAGTATATAATTGGTATGGTAGTCAGGAAAAGATGGCTCTATTTGCAGATGATATTATTTTATACATGACAAAACCAGAGAGGGATATTACAGTGTTGTGGAACATTTTAAGACAGTTTCAGATCTTCTCAGGATACAAAATTAATGAAGGTAAATTATTTACCCAAACACGAATTGGTCCAACAATATCCATATTTATGCGTTGTTGCCTCACAGTAAGACGTTGTCCTGTTCGATACTCGGCTAAAGTGTCTTCTGTGTGGAGACGTGTGAATGGGCGTACCTTCGTTGAAAGTTGTACGTCAGGGCTGGCAACTCGGTACGTAAAAATCTACTGCCAATCATTAGTGGACCGGAGTTCCGCTGTGGCAACCCCTAACTGGGAAAAGCCGAAAGATTCAACATGGGGACAGGATAAAGTATTTAGGAATATGGATTAGAAATTACTCTATTGTGTCAGCTAAGGATATGTGGGAAGATACTAAACAGAAGATAATACAAAAGTTGAGAAACTGGAAGCTTTGTTATATGGATATGGATGCTAAGATACAAGCCATTAAAATGTTTTTAGTCCCTTTAGTTGTATACACAGGTCAGGCATATTTTTATCAACCAGAGGAGAAGCTCATGATAGTTAAAAAATAATTGAAGGACTTTATCTGGGAGGGGAAGACTGCAAGAGTCAAGTGGGATAAGCTGATTCTTTCAGCAGAACAAGGCAGATTAGGATTACCAAATTTGAGTGGGGTATTATTTGAGCAACACAGTTATGGCTCTTATACATAGCACAAGCAGAAAAGTATAATTCAAAGTAGAAAGGAATGATGATGATACAGGGAGGAAGCTCAAGAAATAAGGAGAGATTGGCATTTTGGATGCAGACTCTTAAGGAAAACAACATAAATCATACAGAGTAGTATATTCATAAAATACCAGGGAGTATTCTAAGAACTAAACCAGCATGAGAATGGAGAAAAGATATTCTGCCAAGAGGGATGACTGTAGTTAGGAATACATATAATAGGCAAAAGAGGAGTGGAATTTATTGGAGAAAATTTGCAAAGGAACCAAGGTATTGGGAGCAAATAACTACAAGGTATTGGGAGCAAATAACTAGAAGGGGAAAGGTAACAGAATGTGAAGAGGCTAAGAATTTATTTGGACTGCATGTTAGAGATTGCATTCCCTATCAAGGATTGATATCAGACTGTAGGCAAAGAGAAAGAAATAGGGGATTTCTAAATGAAAGACCAGCACTGGTAGAGTTTTTAATAGAATCTAGAACAGAAGCTGCCATTAAAAAAAGGAAGAATTAATAAAGCATGTAAACTATTGCATGATAATTATAAGAATCAATCAGAGGAGCTTAGAAAGGATTGGGAAGAGAGAATGGATAAACAATTCACAAAGAGACAATGAGGGGATATATGTACATCTCCCAAATGTGCAACAAAGTCTAGAATATTTAGGATCTCTGCCTGGAAGTGCTCACATAGGTATTTTTATACCCCAAGTAGACTCCAAAGAATTTTTCCTCAGGTGGATAGCAAATGTTGGAGGTGTGATGGGCAAGAAAGATGTTGCTTGGGAATATATTTTTGGGAGTGTAATTAGCTGGCAGACTTTAAAGACTCCATGCAGACCGCTCTGTCAGGGATGCTGGGTGAGCAGATTGATTGGCTGGGAGATGATTTTTTTGAGCTGTGATACTGAAAAGGAATTGCCTAGACATAGTAAAGCTTTGCCGAGTCTAATTATGGTAGCTGCCAAAAAGGCAATTACTAGAAAATGGAAATCAAAGTCTAGACCAACTTTACTAGAAGTAGTGAATATAATAACAGCGATAAAACAACTGGAATTGGGATCTTTAGAAAAGGGAAGGAGCAAACTACATAGGAATAATGGGAATTATGGGAACAGTATATGCAGAGAAGGATTTAGGTTTAAGAGACAGGATTTGAATGAGTCATATAATGCTTAACTGACAATGGATAGATTATATGTGATGTATAATGTCTGCAACTAAAGTGTTGTCATTTTGTTTTTCATTTATATAAATATAAGATTGCATATGTCATATGTGATAATTTAATAAAGATGTTTGTTAAGAAAAAAATATTTGAATTCTGCAAAAGCACAATGAAAGTTAAGTTGCCTTTATACTGGCACCAGTATCAAATTATTGAACAAATGTGAAAGATAAGAATGGAACAATGGTTCAACATCCAAACTAATTTTCTAGTTGTGTCTTTCAGGAAGAGGGCATTCTTATTCCTGATTACAGCCCTGCTGATATTTAGGTTCAGCTGCTTTCTGGCCATACATACTTCTCATCCTCTTAGTGCAAGATATCTGGACAAAGCCTAAAATAATGGGGAGGGACAAAATCCCAAAAATAGATTCAGATTTTAAACATTGCAGTAACAAACTTATAAAGTTGCTTGAATAACAGGATTTGTGTTCGGATGCATATTCTGAAGGATATGAATTCTAAAATTCAAGTGTATGTCATTATTTTGTGACTTCAGTCTTGAGTGATTTGCCAGAAAAACAGAAATTTTATGAGGAACAGACCAAAAATATGAGGCAAAAAATCTGGACAGTTGTGGCTGTACAAGTATGGAAAATCTTTTGTATTTGTTAACCAGACGAGCCTACTGGACTTTTCAGGGGTGACCTGCTTAATTTGGAATACTGCAAGATGCTCATCATTTGATCGCTGTTGCATTAGCCTGAGCTATATGGGATGCATCCTGTCCAGATTAAAAAGCTGTAAGGCACCCTTCAGTGCCTCACTACAACTGTTAATGCATGACAGTGAGCCAATATAAAAGCAGATACAAGCATGCCAAAATTCAGAACTTTCTTGCTGTTGAAGCAACTAGCAAGCCTTGCTTTCTGCTGCAACTTCTCAGGTTTTTTGGTTGGTTAGTTATCATCACTTGGGCAAATAAATACCTCATTGGGGACTTCCTGTCATTTTTGGTAAGGAAAGTGCTTCTGTTTGAATTTATGTCCAAGGGGAAAGGGGATTATTCATATGGTTGCCAGATTCCCTGTAAAGTTTAAAGGAAACCACACTTTTCTGTTTTTTGCTTAGGATAGGAGCATTATATTCAGTCCTGCTCCATTTGTAGGTCCTTTACGTATAAAACTCTTAGAAATGGGCATAGTACCCTCTTATTACATTTAGAAAACCAAAAGTTGAAGACTGTGACCTATAGAGTAATGGAGCAAAGTTCCAGTTCCTTGAACATTCTCATTCTGGTGCCCAGGAAGAGAAAAGTATCCAGAGAGGTTGCAGATTTCATTCTGGCTTTCTTGATGCCTTGGCCTTCACGTTCATCTCCACTTTGTTGCCCTTGGATCATCCATCAGCTTATCTCAACTTTTGGCATTCCTCCTAGTGAAGCTGCTAAGAGTAAGAAGCAAGCCCTTCCTTCTGGATGCTCTTGTGTCTTCTTCAGGTAAAGGAGAACTACTCTTGGCAGGAATGGAGGATAGGACAGATATTATTTTCTTACATAGGCATACTGAGAAAACTGAGTCCCGGGGAGATGATCATACATCAGAGTTCTACTTTTTGATAGATTCTTCCCTTGCTCCACCCCGGCATCGCCTTAAAGCTTTCTGAAAATCTGTGTCTTCACTTTTTTCTTTGACACCAGCTTACATTAGACTGTGGTCCTGAGAATTACACAGAAAGTCTACAACTGGCAGTGGAATTCCTGTCCTTCCTTTAAGAGATTTCTTCCCATCCAAGCAATCAAACCTCCATATTTTCTGCTATTCTGGACCAAGTGCTTTCACAGGGAGATAGAGAGCCTGTCCCATCAGGCCAAAAAGATGTTCTTGCACAAGAATTTTTCTCATGCCAGAAGAAGAAGGAACCCGGAAACCCTTGCTGGACCTCTCATTTCTAAACATTCATATTAAAATTCAAAATGCATTTTCTACAATGTCTCATTCCTCCTTTCAATTTCCTAGTAACTGCTAGACTTAAGTGATGCATATCATCATATCCGAAGTCAAAAATACTTCACTTCCACTTTTTAAGATTTTGTTTGTGTGGTTTACATTTTCAGGGTTGTCATCAGCGCCAAGAGTGTTTTCAAAGTGTCTAGCTTCAAAGACAGCTAATTGCAGGTTACAGGGCATACAGATTTTCTTTATTTAGATGACTGGCTTATTTTTGCAGACTCTTTTTATGGGCAACCAAGAATCTCTGCTATTTGTGGACAACCTTCTTCTTAACCTGGTTTTCAAGTGAACCTTTAAAAATCATCCTTCATTCCATCTGGCAGGATAGTGTTTCTAAGCTGTCTCCTACCTATATCTGTCATGATGGCCTTTCTTCCTCTGGACAAAGTGGACTTTTACAAGGAACACTGTCTTATATTTTCCAGCCAAACTCTCACAGAGATGGATACTCTCTCAGGGTATTAGGATTCATAGCCACTACAATTCTTATGATTCCTCTATCCAAACTATGTATGAGAAAAAAAAGTCAGTGACTCCTCAAATCAATCTGTACCAAACACCAATACCCCCACTACATTCAAACCCTGAGTTTTGTCAAGAGGGAAATTCTTTGATGGGGTGAATCAGCTGACCCTCAGTCTAGGTCTTCCTGTCTCTCTGCCACCCCTACTTTAATCTGTAATCACAGATGTATCAGATTTGGCATGGGGAGCTATTTTCTAAGGGGTGAAAGTGCAATGTCTGTGGAACCATCAAGACAAAAAGAAACATATACATTTCAAAGAAAGAAATTGTGGCATTATCAAGTGCTGTCACATCACTAAGCAATGTGTAGAGTCCAGGACATTTCTTACTCATTTATTTATTTATTTTACATTTGTTGACCAGGATTGTCCGACTGAGCTGAAGAGCCCTTTTTCAGCGGAGGCCCGGGGAGAAAGGCTTCAACATATTATACAATTTTCATTATAAATTAGCATTAAACAGCAGTGTTACATGATTATTACAATGCATTAAGTAGTAATGCAGTGTTATACAGTGTCAATAATCAGGTGTATAGCATAACTATTTCAAGATGTATAAAAAGAAATATGTAATTAAGATGAGTATAGTTTTTGGGGTAAGTGGTTAAAAAAAACCAGTTTTATCATGATGTAGTTGCATGAAGGCAAGACAATTACAATAGAATGTTTCTCTGAGGCAATTCTTAATAGATTTTAGAAGACAGTAGAAAGTGTAGTCAAGAAAGATTAGAGAGAGAGAGAGACAGCTAGTGAGAAGAGTGAGTTAAGGGCAGAAAGTAGATTAAGGTATGAGAAGTGGGGGATGTTAAGGAGGGAGAGTGCAGTGGCAGGACCATTGACTTTTAAAGTGCTCTTTGGTGGCTGTCTTAAATTGTTTAGGATGTGTAAGGGTCCTGATTTCTAATGGGAGCCTATTCCAGGCAATAGTGGTGTGATAGCTGTACATGTTGCGTCCAAATTTAGACTTGGGTTTGTAGATTTGTAATAGGTCTTGGTTAGAGCTTCGGAGAGGTTTGGAGGGAGAATAATGGGAGATGAGAGGGGATAGTGCTGGGCAGTTGGAAGGCTGGTATAGGATAGAATGGATGATCTGGAGCTGAGAGAGAAGAAGCTGGTGGGGTAATTCAAGCCAGTTTAGGTGTTTTAGAGAGAGACAGTGATGGGATTTGTAGGTTTGTTGAGCAGCAAATCTAGCTACCTTGTTGTAGGTAGATTCGAGTTTGGTCAGGAGTGCTGAGTTAAGATTTGTGAGAATTTGAGAATTGTACATTAGATTGGATAGAAGGTTGGTAGGAGAGAGAGTAATCTTGGCTTCAGAGTTAAGGAATTTCTTGTTACGGTAAAGGAGCTGTAGTTTTGAATGCGTCTTTTTGATACAATTACTAACATGCAAGTCAAATTTAAGCTGATCGTCGATGGTTATGCCTAAGAGCTTAGTACTGGATTCTACCTGAATGGAGTGTTATTAAGGGACTGTATGGTGAAGGAGGGTTTAATATTTATGAACTTTTTAGGTAGAAAGAGTAACAGCTTTGTTTTTTTTTGTTTTTTTTTTAGGGTTAAGGATGAGCTGGTTGCTAGAGAGCCATGTTTCAACTAAGTTAAAAGATGCCTGAGTAGCTGAGAAGAGCTTAGAGGGATAGTTGGCTGTGGTGATGACTGTAGAGTCATCTGCATATTGCACTAAAGATGACTGAGGAAAGGAGGTATAGAGCTGATTAGTAAAGCCATTAAAAAGTAAAGGTCCTAGGATAGATCCTTGAGGTACACTCATCACACACAACACCACAGTCATGGGGTACACAAACAAATGAGGGAAAACAAATCTTACCGCCTTTGCAGATTAGTTATGATAGCCTGGAAACTAACAACTCACTACACTCTGCCCCTACAGGCTATGTACATTCTTGTCAGAACAAAATATTGTGTCAGGCAAGCTGAGCAGGAGCAGGACAGGCCTCCACAAATGTAAGTTATATCCCGGGGTCTTCCAGTAAGTCATCTACCTGTGGAGAAGTCTTCAAGTAGATCTGTTTGCCTCCATTCACAACAGGCATTTAAAAGAGTTCTGCTTCATGAGCCCTTGCAGAAAGGCATGGAAAACAGATGCCTTTTCATTCCTGTGAAGTGGAATGGAATGCTCCATATATTTTCCACGCTTTAGTCTGACGATCAGAGTTCTTTCAAAGATCTAAAAGGGCTTTCAAAAAATGCTACTGGTACTTCCCTTTTGGCCCAGGCAAGAGAGTTTCTCCCCTTTTTTTGAAAATGGCCAAGGGCAATTATCACAAGCTTGTACAAGAAAGAGGTTCTTTTGAGCCACCCCAGCCTTGAAGTTCTTTAGCTAACAGCCTGGATGATACAGTTCTAAAACTTTTTAGATATCTTTTCTTTGTGGACATGAAGCAGGTATGAAAGTAAGCTAAGAAACCTGCTACTATAAATGAAGTATGACTGAGTGGAAAGGATTTGCCATAGGGTGAACCAAAATCCCTTTAAGGCTCAAATGCATTTAATTCTAAAACTTTTGTGTGAGTTATTATCTTCTGGCCTTTCTTAGTCTTCAATTAAAATTCATATTTCAGACATTTTTGTCTATCTGCCTAAGGTTCTCCCTTTTCATCTTTGTGTCAGATTAATTTGTTTCTTAAATCAGTATAACATATTCATCCACCTAGAAAACAGGTGGCTGCTGAGTATCCTGTGCTACATCTTTGCAGTCTATGAAAACAGGTACTTCTGAAATCTAGGGGGCAGACCCATGACTCTCAGATATCTGCACTGCTGATGTTTGGGGGAGGCAGGTGTTTGTTCACTAATATCAAAGGTTTGTACTGCAAAAACTTACTGTTTTTCCTTTTGAACCAGCTCAAGGGGCTTATTTAAAGTTCTGATCAGGGAAAACAGTATTACTTATTGCTATGACCTTAGCTAAAATAGTATCTGAGTTGCAAGCTTTTATGATCATTAATACTATGTTTCCATGAGAACCAACCCTTCTTTTCTGTCTAGTGATTTCAAAATTTGCTTTGAACCAACGTATGCATCTCCCTCAATTCTTTCAGAACATAAAAACAATGGAGAGAAAATCATGCACACTCTGTATGTCCACATTCATCTCCTTAATAACTTAGTATTTTTTTCTCATGAAGGTAAGAAAAAGGGACAAACTGTACCAAAACTGCTTATTTTGAAATGGTTGTCTCATGCTATTCAATTTTGTTGTTCATACCATGACAAGACACTTTCAGGCATAGTCAAAACCCATTCCACCAAGGCTTCAAATTGGGCATTACTCTAACAAAATCATGATGGGCCCATTCAACTAGATCCATAGCCACCTCTTCAGTATTTCAATCCAGAATGTCCATAGATGATATATGCACAGCACCTTGGGCTACTTTTATTACTACTACAAAACTAACTTTTTCTCTAGGGCCAGGACAAGCTTTGCTACAACCATTCTACTGGGTCTCCTATAATCTCAGCATTCGTAATCATCTCTTTTGCAACAATGATCTAATGTTGGACATAATACTGCGGTGTAAGTAAGCTTATTACAGTAGATTTTCAGATAGATCACTTTTGCATTGCAAATACACTCTCTTCATCCACCTTATTTTTTTATGCCAAATATGACTCTGTCATTGTCCATGTTGGTGTGAATGACCTGAGACGTACCACACTGGACTATATGAAAAGAGACATGGAGGAACTGTCCGATCTTGCAGCCCAGGCAGGTATGACCCTAGCCCTGAGTAACAAACTGCCATCACCCAGAATGATACCACAGTGCAAGGACAAAACGACTGACTTCAACAATTGGCTAAGCTTCTGGTGTCATTCTAAGGGGATCCAGTATCTGTCTGCCTGGGATGACATGATCGACAAACCACAATGCTTTGCCAGGGATGGCCTGCACCTATCACCCTTGGCACTCCGAATATTGGCTAAGGCTCTTGCCACCCCTATAGTGCCTTTTTAGGCAAGGTTCAAATGACAAATTCACCACCGTAACAGGTACAAGCAAGCAAAATCTGAGGGTAATGCTACTTAATGCTAGAAGTCTAAACCTCAAAATGTACCCACTCGAGGCACTCCTTAAAATGGAGAACATCGACATCTGTGCAGTGACAGAGACCTGGTTCAAGGCTCCACAGAGCACCCCTGCATTACCAGGCTATAATTCATACCACACCTTACGGCCACCTAACCTGGACCGAAACACTAAAGGCGGAGGCATGTCCATATTCATTAAGGATATCCACACCTCCAGGCTAGTTGCTCAGCATAATGTATCCGAGATTATCCAAGTGCAACTAACTCTGGGCAAGACCGCAATTCAAATTTCAAATTGTAGCTTTCTACAGATCCCCCATCATGCCCCAGGATTCTCATTCCTCATTTCTTGATACACTGGAAAATATTAGGCTGCAACCTAACACCCTAATAATGGGCGATCTCAGCTACCCCCACCAGTAACTGGGAAAACTACTCATGTACCGACTCTTGTGCTCAACGTTTTCTGTAATTCATAAATTCCAATGCCTTGGATCATCTTATCCACACCCCCACCAGGGGCAGCAATATCCTAGACCTGGTCATTACCAACATGGGCAACTGGAGTTCCACACCAGAGGTCAGTTCCTCGTTGGTCAGATCCGACCACAAGCTAATCACCCTAGACATCCACATCCCACTCCCACCCCCCATTACAGAAACCACCGTAAAAAATTTCTCCAAAGCCAACTTCACGCTTCTTAAGACAGAAGTGGCAAACTTCACGACACCCATGCTGATGGACAATAGAGGTATGACTGCTGAATCCTATACAAATGCACTTTATAAGCACTTACACGAGTGTATGGATCGTGCAATCCCTAACAGAACCAAGATGCTATCCTCCAAAAAAAGGAAGCCAATCTGGTAGTTCCCTGCCATAAACAAACTCTACAATAGAAGAAAGAAACTGTTGCAAAAAAGAGTAAAATCCCATGATTGGAGATCCCTCATAAAATCCTCAAGCTAGTTACGAAAACAAAATTGCCACTGATTCTAAAGACCATCACAAAGCATTCTATAGCTATGTCAAGAATCTCAATGGCAACACTCAGATCTGCTCTGAGTTACAGAACAATGGCACTAAATATACAGAACCAACTGATATTGCCAACATCCTGGCAGATAGGTTCAGTGCTAACTTTACCCCTCTCTCACCCCCTAAAGGGCCCATCTCTATACCAGAAGAATGCAAAGTTCCTGTAATCATGGCTGCACAGGTAAAAAACTCACTCTCCAAAGCCAAGAACACAGCATCCATGGGACCTGACAACATCCCAGGCTGCGTTCTACACGAACTAAAGAAAGAACTGGCATCCCACCTAAGTACCATGTTCAATCATAGCCTCACTTCAGGCTTTGTGCCCACAGAATGGAGCACAGCAATGGTTATCCCACTCCACAAAAGGGGAGCCACCATGGACCCTGGGAACTACCACCCCATCAGCCTGGTCTGCAAGGCTATGGAACGTATCTTCATGGAACTTATAAACAATGACATTGGTAATCTCCAAACTCTGGACCCTACCCAGTTCGGGTTTGTAAAAGGCAGATCATGTCTCCTAAACCTTCTTTTAAGCGGTCACCAAAGCTGTAGATGAGGGTAAGGTGGTTCACACAGCCTATCTAGATCTCGCCAAGGCTTTCTACACCATCCCCCACTCTGGAATTATAGATAAACTCACTAAACTAGGTATAAATCCCTATGTCACAAGATGGGTTGCCAACTGGCTCACTGACAGAACCCACACTGTGAAAGTAGCAGACTCTAAATCCAACTTCAGACTAGTGACAAGTGGAGTACCACATGGTTCAGTCCTGGGTCCTCTTGTTTGGTATCTACTTCTCTGAAGTACAGGCTAACATAGAAGGTCTTTGGCTAACAAAGTTCGCAGATGACTACAAACTAGGAGCCATAATAAAAACTCTTAAAGATGTGGACATCCTACAAAAGGGCTTCACTGAAACAGATGCCTGGTGTCAAAGCCATGGCCTCAAGCTCAATGCCAAAAAGTGCATTGTCATCCCTTTTGGTAAAAACTCTGTACCCATGAATTACCACATAGGCGATAGTCTACTTAACATCGAAAGTGTGAAGAGACCTTGGGACACAGGTGGACAGTAGTCTCTCCTTTGGTAATCACATCACCACAGTAGTCAGGAAATCCTTCTACGTGGCACACCTCATCACAAAAGGTTTGTCATCCAGGAAAAAAAGAGGTCATTGTTCTCCTCTACTCATCTCTTATTAGACCCATTATAGAGTACAACGCCCCTTTTGGTATGTACCTCACAAGACATCTACAACAACTGGAAAGGCCACAGAAATACCTCACAAATTGGATTACCGGCCTCAAACAGATGCCCTAGGCAGACAGTCTCAAAAAACTCCAGCTTTACTCTGTCGCATATCGCCTTCTCAGAGGCAATCTCTGCCTAACATACAAAGCTATGTCAAACCCAGAGCTGTTGGACATGCTCCACTTAAAGAAATTCCAATCCCTCCGAGCTACACGCTCTAGGGACCTAAACCTTGTCACCACAATAAACAGAACATGCTGGAGGGATAGATTCCTGTCCCAGAGACTTCCCATACTCTGGAGTAAACTACCTATCTATATCAAACAAAGCTCCTCATAAGCACTCTTCAAGAAAAATCTTGATGATTAGATGGGAAATAGGAAATTCACCTCGGGGATCACTTCTGTGGCTCTGCTTGACAGGGGTACAGGAAAATAATTTTCTTGTGTGGCAAAAGCCGGGGTACTGTTTGGCTAGGCTTATATAGGCCCTAGGGTCAATAGCCTAGTACCTACCTATGAACCTATGAGGATCCCAATGTTTTCTTCTTCTCCTAGTACATTTTTATAGGACTGTAGCCTCCCTTATTTTTGAGGTAAGAAAGCTTTGATTTTTGGTGCCTATGCTTTTGCTTTTATACTGACTCTTCCTTGAGTACTAACAGCTATACAGGCATGTGGAAAGAGCCCTGAACTTTTGCAAGCTTTCCTGAAATCTGAGCCTTCGCAGAATACTTCCCATATTACTTAGGCTACTGCAGTAGTGATCTAATTGAACATCTACTGTTTTGATGAGTATACTTACACAAGTGTACATAATTCCTGTGACTTAAGGAAGAAAATCTTCAAACAATGGGCCATCCCAGTTTGGTTTCATCAACGGCAAGTCATGCATAATAAACTTGGTGGACTTCTTCAAGAAGGTTGCTATTACCATGGATAAGGGCAAAACAGTGCATTCTTTCTGCCTTGACCTGGCAAAGGCATTTGACATAGTACAGCACTCTGGTATTATAGACAAACTCATAGATTTAGGCATGGATCCTTATGACACATGAAGTTAGGGTGGGGGAATCCACCTTCACCAAGAGGCCTGTTAACTACTGGTGTCCCACAGTGCTCAGTACTGGCACCTCTCCTGTTTGGAATATACTTCTCTGATGTCAAGGCAAATGTAGACAGCCTTTGCTGAGGACTACAAGCTGGGTGCAATCATTAATTTCCCCAAAGATGTGGATATCCTCCAGGAAGGTCTCACACAGACAAGTGGTGCCAGAACCATGGGCTAATATTCAGTGCAAAAAATGCATAGTTTTATACTTTGGAAAGACAGTTACTCCTGCAAATTACAGTACTGATAACACTGCTCTAAGAGTAGACCCAGTAGTAAGGGACTTGGGAATTCAGGTTGACAGGAACCTGAACTTTGAATACTATGTGTCCATGGTATTAAGAAAATCTTTCTACATGGCATCCAGATCTAAATAGATCATAGCCCAATTATACTCAGCCCTCACTAGACCAGTAATCGAGTACAGTGCATCCTTCACCATATGCAATAACCGGAGTGGCCTCAGGGGTTCCTCACTAAAAAATTACTGGGTGTACATAATATGTCCTATGCAGACCACCTCAAACCCTGTCCTTGTACTCTGTCTCCTGCAGACTGCTGATGGGTGATCTATACCTAACCTACAAAGCATTCTCCGATCCAGCCCTTATGAATCGGCTGCACATTTGAAAAACAAACAGCACTAGAAATACCCAATCTAAGGATCTAAACCTCATCTGTGACATAAACAAAATATGTTGGAGGGATAAGTATTTTTGTCAAGAGATTAGCCCTTCTCTGAAACAGACTCCCCATTCATGTGAAACAGAGCTCTTCCCTAAGCCTATTTGTACAAAATTTAGACCAATGGATACAAAATTGTAAATTCATCCCTGGCGCCACCTGTGGCCCTTATGGACAGGGGCAGTTCTTGGATGCCCTAAGCCATAGACATATACCAAAGCCATTTTAGCTCATGGGCAATGATAATTGGGAAAATTGGGGCATGAATGGCTAGACTGAAAAAGGCTCTAGTTCCATTAGCCTAGAACCTCCTATGATCCTATGACCATTTACCAAGTGGTATTTAGGCTAAGGAAGTTTCTCATTACACTGAACACCTGCAGTCTTATAGCTAGTGTATTTCGATGTTTAGAAGTGGGACTGTGTCAGAGAGCAGTAGCCGGAAGCTTGCCTCCCTGTGAAAACTGATTTTTTTAAATCTGCTTTAATAATAGTCAGTACTCAAACACACTTCTTCAACAGTAATAGTGACCATATTTTTGACAACTTGATATTAACTGGGTACATAATACTTATTTATATAGCAAGATATAGCAAACCAACACTGCAGTACTTCACATCTCCTTGTCTCAGTCATGCCTTGTAATAAGCTTAATTAAAAACAGTTTATTTCTTGCCCACCATTTGATTCCTCCTGTCCATATATTTAACCAAGTCAGCCATTTGTTAACTCATTCATGCCAGTGGAGCTCAGGAAGTTTGCACTGTAACTTGCAATGGGTGGAGCCTAAGCCTTTTGAGAGGATCAAATTATGTCCTCACATTTCAAACAAGTGTTCATATCTCTGAAACTGTAGGGGTTATGAAAGAAGTATAAATGGCAAACCCTTCAGCACAAACTATTTTTATAATGGTAATATTCTTTAGGTTCTAGATCTTAAACTTAATGTTATAATACACAGTAAACCATGTTACTCTAGCAACTTTCTAAGTTTATAGGAGCAATATTTAAAACATCTCTCTATTTTTGGGATTTTGTCCCCCCATTTTGGTGGGCTTTGTTCACATTTCTTGCACTAAGAGGTTGAAAGGTATGTATGAGGCTAAAGAGGTCTGTGTTACTTGGTTGTTGAGATATTTAGAAAAATGTGAAAATTATATGTATAGAAATTAATATCATGAAAACAAAGTTAGCATAATTTTACCTGTACTAGACAAAGGTCAGATATTAATGCAGTTGAGTTTTCCATTGTGCATGCTTTAAGATTAAATCTTTTAAACCTGTGTACATAGCATGGTTTTGGAATTATTGATGCAAATATGAACAAGCAATTTTTGACACTTAGAGGCATCAGTAGAAGTTAACTGCATTTGCACCTGGAAACATCACTCTGATGTAATGGGTTAACATATTTTATCTGTAGTTATATTTTTTTCTTGGCTGTATTTCATATGGCTCTACTATAATCTTAATGACAGCATCCAAATTAGGGATACACATTTTTTTCTACTTTCTTGTCATAGATCCCTTTACCATTATTGTCTTTAAATCTACATTTTTTTTGTTTCATGTCTCCTCATTGTTTCTTCCTTAAAAGTTTCTTAACAAACATAGTTTTGGTGTCAGCTTCACCCTGTCTTCCAAGAGATTTGCCAGCAAATCTTTTAAAGTTTGATAACAAAAGGCAGTGCTAGAAAATATGCTCCCTTGATCCTGCTCCAACATTACCATAGGTGGCATTAGACAAATGTACTTCAGTCTTCGATGTGTATAAAAATAATAATGTTAGCATTTTTTTGCAAAATAAAAAATATACACAATTCCATTGTGTACCTTTGTGCTGAAAAATCCTCCTCCCTTTCCCTTTCCAGGATGTGAATATCCGATTGATCCTGTCAATAATATAGATAGGAGTAAGCTGACCCATCTTTAATGCTAACAGGCGTGTGTGTGTGTCTGTGTGCTGTTTGAATTACATTAGATAGTCTTGACCATGCCCCTTCCATACTGGGTTTTTCCATTTGTTTTAAGCTGATGGTATAGTGCCAAAATGTCTCCATATATTAAAATCTTCCATTACAGTTACTTATTTTTCAGTGAAAACTGGCAATGACAAAAACTGATTCCTTTAAGTTAGCATCTCCCAGTAATGTAATTTTCTCATCCTATGTAACCACTGTATGATACTCTTCCTTTGGTTAAAAATCGCAAACTTGCAGCCTGTTAGGCTTTGTCGAATGCACTTCAATCTGTAACATGAATGTCCAGTTTGCACATAACAGGTACACTCTTAACCTTTCTGCATTACTTAAATTTAGCTGATGTTGATGCAGAAATTGCCAAAGCAACCATGAAGGCTGCACTCCAGATGAGTTTGTTTTTTCCTCTAGCAGCATTTTCAGCCTTGCTTCTATATTCCATATGCAACCGTTAGCACAGGATATGAAGCTGAGAAGCTGTCCAATATAAAAATAGATCTGGGAGCCCTTATCCTCCTACACTTACTGGTAAGAATGACTATTCATAAGACACACTGGCTTTACCCTACTGTGACAAAAGATGAAGTAGCAAACCTCCTATCAGTAGCCATAAAATTCCTTTTGGAAAGATACTGGTATTGCTTACAACAAATTGACTTCAACAAATCGCTTAGCTTTTGGTGCCATTTAAAGTGGCACAACATATATCAGTCTGGAAAGAGAAGGCAGGCATTCCTAACTGTTTGCTAGGGAAGAACTGCACCTCTTCCCCCCAAAGTTTCCGTATGTTGGCAAAAACATTTTCCACCCCCTTGGTGCATTTTTTAGGCAATGGCAGTCTTCTAAAACTTGTAACATAACTAAACAGAATCAGGACAGCATTAAGGTATCACTGCTCAATGCTGATAGACCTTAAAAAAATTCTGTACCCTACAAGCCTAGTGAAAGCATTCCATCAGTGCAAAACTTTAATTTCTATCACTGGTACAAGCCCACTGCATTAGATGAAGGCACTGAAGGCAGAGGTCTCTCTTATACTTAAAAAATCTGACCTCTAGACTTGACAATGTAATGGCCTGGAACTCCTCAACATCGAACTTACTATATACAATACCTCTTATTACATCATAGCTAACTACAGGCCCCCTATATGTCCTCCTTGACCTATACCTCCTACTTAACCAGTATGGAATCTCTATGCATTAATCCAAACACCGTTCTCCTAGAAAATTTCAACTATCCCTCCAGTAAACTGAGAGAGTTGTACGTCCTCAAACTTGTATTCCCTGAGATTTCCTGACTTCATTAATACAAACTCTCTAGACCAGTTAGTGTGCATCCCAACCCAGGGTGAAAAAACTCTGGGCTTGATCATTCACATTATGTTCTGCTCCCACCAATTATGACCTCTTACCTGGTCAGATCGGTCCATAAGTTAGTCCCATTCACCTTAAGACTGAAGTCTGAAACATCCTCAGATATGTCAGTATTGCGAAATCTTGCAAAGGTTAATCTAGTAAAACTGACTGATGAATTGACTAAATTCAAAAGCCCCTTCCACCTCGACAATCACAATGCTTATACGGAATAGTTTACTGCCAAATTCTGTGTACATATAAATAGTTTTACAGATGCATCTGTACCCCTCAGAAACAAATGCAATGACAAATTCAAAACTAAACCCATATGGTGGAATCCTAATATAAACAGACTCTATAATAAAAGAAAAAAATCCTGATTACATGCAGAAATAAATCCAACTCTCAAGAAGCCAAAAACATTATTGCTAAATTAAACGAGGAACTCCGGAGCCTGATCAAATCAACCAAAGCCAGATAGGAGGTAAAAAACAGCTACCCATGCAAAAGATAACCACAAAGTCATCTTTAATTATCTTAGAAATCTGAGAAACAATGCCCAGCACTGTGCAGTGCTAATAGTAAGTGTTGTTTTGCAGTCTCACCCAGAGGACATAGTAAATCTACACTTAGACAAATTCAGCTCTAACTTCACCCTGCCTCCGGTATTTTCAGATCAAATACACACATCTACACCCACACTCTCCTAAGAATTTGTTTTCAAGGTACTATTTAATTCCAAGAGCACCATGTCTGTGGATCCAGACAACATGCCTTGTTGTCTTCTGGTTAGCCTGAAATGTGACATGCCTGACCTCATAGAGAGGCTATTCAGTATTAACCTCAAAACAAGCTTTGTGCCAGATGAATGGAAGACAGCAACAGTCACTCCCTTACACAAGGGTCGTGATTCAACAGCCCCAGATAGCTATAGACCCATAACCCTGATCAGTCTCATTTATAAGTCTATGGAAAGTCTCATTATGGAACTAATAAATAGGGATACAGGTAACCTAGGGACTCTTGACCCAACCCAGTTTGGACTCCTCAAGGGCAGGTCCTACCTATGTAATCTGGTTGGTTTCTATGAAATAGTCACTAAGGCAATGGGTGAGGAAAAATTAATGCACACTGAATATCTAGACCTCACTACGGTGCTCAGTACCATCCCACATTCAGGTATCCTGGATAAACTCTACCAGCTAAATGTTAACACCATATGTCTCTCTGCATAGCAAATAAGCTCACAAATAGAATCCAGGAAATCAAGGTGGGCAGCTGTACCCTCTCCTAAGACCTGTCACTAGTGGTGTACTCCAAGGTTCAGTACTTGGGCCACTCCTCTTTTACTGTGATTTCTGAGAAGTATCTGCCAATGCTAAGTGTTTATGGCTGACCAGGTTTGCAGATGACCGTGAACTTGGTGTTTTTGTAAACTCCAAAGAGGACACCAAGATCCTCCAAGAGGGTGTTTCCCAAACAAATAACTCTTGTAAAAGCCATGGACTAAAACAGAAAGCCAAACATATATAATAATATCCTTCAGCACACATTAACTTCTCTTGTCACTATTACATAGACAACACAGTCCTGAAAGTATATTGTCAGGCCCCATAGTCAAATATCTGGGAATCTGTGTCGAC
Organism: Protopterus annectens; assembly: GCF_019279795.1. Taxonomy (NCBI): domain Eukaryota; kingdom Metazoa; phylum Chordata; order Ceratodontiformes; family Protopteridae; genus Protopterus; species Protopterus annectens. Next base: position 1,109,091,501 of record NC_056729.1, on the reverse strand, counting down.
AACTAACTGTCCTTGGACCTGCACGTTCGCTATTGTAAGGAAGTCCTTTTTTCATAGTGCAGCTCATTTGTATAGATATGGTGTCAATGTCCATCATTCCACTGTACTCTGCCTTCATCAGGCCGATCATTGAATATAAAGCCCCTTTCCAATTGTACACATCCAAACTGGAACAACCACAGCTCTTTCTCACTAAAAAAATGAAAGACTTAAATTATAAAAACTATGCAGACCATCTAAAAGCCATATTTCTCTTTTCAGTATCATACAGGCTATTGAGAGGTGACTTCTATCTTGTTTATAAAGCCTCAGCAGACCCTATTCTATCAGACCCATTACATATTCATAAGTCCAGTGTTATCATAAATAACCACTCTAAGAACCATGATCTCTTTTGCAAAAATAACAGAATGTGCAGGAGGGATTGGTATTATCAGACAATACCACTTCTGTGGATGTATCTTCCACTCATCATAAAACAGGGTACTTCTCTTACCCTACTCAAATGCAGTTTGGATTCAAGGGTGGATAACTGGAAATTAATCCCCAGTTTAGCACCACTGGGCCCTCATGGATAGATGAAACATGTAATTACCCCAAAATGTGTTAGCCCATCTTTTGGTGTGTGTGTGTGTGTGTGTGTGTGTGTGTGTGTGTGTGTGTGTGTGTGTGTGTGTGTGTGTGTGTGTGTGTGTGTGTTTACCATTGGAATGGAAGGCTGGGCTTCTTAACATCCTCACAGATCAATAGCGTTGTACGTATATATGGATGTCAGAGCATCTTAATTGCCTTGTATTCCCTGGTCAGATTCTGCCAACAAATTATTCCAGTTTAACAGAATGCCCGTAATCATCTTCAGTACCTCCTTACATATAAATTCATGGCTGGTTTTAAAGTTGGACCTATCTTGATTTCTAAATACTTTATAAGCTGTCTATTTCTCAAAAATTGGAATGTTTCCTGAAGATGCAGAAAGGGCACAAAATTAATAATCTGAAGTAGTTACTTCATTTGCTCTGCAACCTGTGGGTATCGGATCCGATCTCGGATCCGAGCCGGCAGCTTTCCAGGCTACAAGATCCGAGCTCCTAGCTCCTCCCCCTACCCATAATCCCCTGCTATGTGCTACATTACCTCAGATCGTTATTTGCCGTGGCTGAAGCAGCTACGTATGAAGAGCTCCTTGGCTTTTGGTGAGATTGACCCTTTTTTTTTGTGACCAAAAAAAAAAAATAAAAAGATCTTTCTAGTTGTGAGAGTGTGTAGTTCCTGGGGTTACTTAGCTTAGTGTAGTTTAGTGAGATACCTTTATTTTCCCCTTCTAACTAGTTTTCTTGTAGTTCCCGCTTTTTCACCCTCCCCCCTCTTAGTGTTTGGTGTGAGTGGTGTTATGGCTGAAGGGCCTAAGGCGGTGTTCTCAAAATGTACTGAGTGTGGCCATAAGCTTTCACCAGCGGATGGCCACACTCAGTGCGTTTTATGCTTGGGGGTGGCCCACTTGTCATCGGCCTGCACAATCTGTGCGGCCTTTAATCCCCGAGCTCTCAGGGACAGGAAGAACAAGCTGATCCTGGCAGGCTTGTTGCCTCAGGAGTCGGCTTCTTCTTCCTCCCCCTCTCAGGCACAGGCTGTCTCAGCAGCCCTCACACCTTCTGTGCCCCCGACTCAACCTGGGACTCAACCTCCCTCTTTGGTTGCGAGTTCGCGGAACTCAAGTACCTCCACTACGGTGGAGAAAAGACACAAAGACAAGGGACATAAGTCCCACAAAAGGCGGGCTGAGACTCAACCCTCAGCCCCGCCGTCTAAACTGGCTAGGTCTCCCTCGAGGGTCTCTGGATCCTCCCCCTCTCGGCTCCGTTCGCCTAGCTTTTCGCCGGAGGAGGAGTATTGGTCTCCCTCGAGGTCGTCGAGGCGGCCCTCCCGGCCCGCCTCAACGACTTCTTCAAGATCAACGAGAAGCCTCACTGAAGCTGATATGGATCGGATGATGCGCCGATTCATCCAGACCCAGATGCAGATGGGGGTGCTCTTGCCTACCCCCCCCCCCTGGGGGGGAGTGCAGCCCCCATGTTTGCTCCGATTACTCCTTCTCTGACCCATTTTCGGGTCTCGGAGTCATCGGATCTGGGCCCTTTCGGAACTGGGGATTTGTCGGCGCCGATAGCTCTGGTCGCTTTGACGCCGACTGTGCCTTCGAGTCTGTCAGATCCGAGCTCTCGGGGCCGAGGGCTGAGCATCGGATCCGGGAGAGCTGGTGTGTCTTTGGCTCCGTTGGGTTCGGAGCACACCTCTCTCTCGGCTCCGGCTGCATCGGCTCCGACCCCGATCCCTACCTCAGAGCCGAGGAGGTTGCTCTCGGGGCCTGGCTTTTGAGGTTGTGGAGAGGGTACTGTCGAGGACCTCCAGGTCCCCGGTTCGGGCGTCGGATCCTCCTACCCCGCTGCATGTGGGTCTATCCTCCATCATCCGACCATCGGGACAGCCTGCTCAAGCCCTCCAGTTGGTTCCCTTGGAGGAACAGGACCCCGTTGACGAGCCCTCTTCGGACAGTCCCACCGAGGAGGTCCCCCGTAAATCTCGGTGCAAGAGGAGGCACCTGGACTCCCCCGAGTCCGTTACAACCGCCACGGATTTAGATGAAGGGGAAGGTTCCCCAAGGTCACCCCCCGAGGATGTCTCCTTCGGAGACATCATGGAAATGTTGCGTATTAGAGGGGGCTGGTCTGCTCAAAAACCTTCCGCGGATGAATCCGTGTTCCTGGATGCATTTGAGGCAGGCCTTTCTACCTCCTGAGTGTCCCCTCCGGCTGACTCCCTGGTAGACCTAATTACTACCAGGGCGTGGAAGGAGCCCGACACCGTGGAGCCTATCCCGAAGCGACCCGACAAGATCCTTAGCCCCCCAGTGGATAGACAGTCTTGGGCCAAGGGAACCCCCGTGGATGCCATGTTGGTGGCTGCTGCCACCAAGAGAGAACTCACGCAAGAGAGTTCGTCGGTTCACCCTCCAGATAAGGAATCTCGGGCGCTAGACCGCATTAGGAAGCGGATGTTTAGTTCCGCTACCTTTTCTATAAGGGCACTGAACTATATTGCACATACCATTAGACTGCAACGAGACTTAATTAAGGAATACGCTGCAGCCCCCCCGGAGTCCATGTCGATCGAGGACAAGAAAGTTTTCTCAACTCAGATGGCCACTCTGAACTCCATCTCTAACACGTCCATGTGTCTACTCTCCCATGCCACGGAGGGAGCCGCTAGGGCCAGCGGAGCCGGGGTCGTCTTGCGACGTCACTCCTGGCTCCGTCTTTGCGATTTCGCGGATCCTTTCAAGGCGTCCTTCGCAAATGCACCCTTTGACGGATCTTCACTCTTCGGCAAGACCGTTCGCGAGACGCTGGTCCAAAGCAAGAAGGATGGGAAGACGCTGTCTGCCATCGGGGTCCGCTTCTCTAATCCCCAACGATCCTTTTCTAGGAATCAGAGGGGACAAAAGAAGCTGTGGTTCCGTAAGTCCCAGCAATCCCATCCAGCTTCAGACCCCTCGTCCTCTAGAGGTAGAGGAGGACAAGGTGGACGCCGGCCCAGAGGCAGAGGGGGACCACGTAACTTCGGGTCCAGGGAACCCTTCCCGGATAGACCCACGCAGCAGCCCTGAGGGCTTACCCGGCTGTCCCTCTCTGGAGTCAGTCGGGGGGCGGTTGTCGGAGCACCTGTCAAACTGGGAGTCCATTACGACAGATCGATGGGTGCTCCGCATCATATCCAGAGGTTATACCATCCCCTTCATAAGCCACCCCCACTCGACCAGACGCCTCCCCGATGTTCCACCCGATCGAAGGGAGGCAGCGGCTTCAGAGGTCCTGAAGCTGCTAGAAAAAAGAGCCATCCAGCCCGTCCCCCCAGACCAGTCCGGATTGGGTTATTACTCCAGGTTCTTTTTAGTGCCAAAAAAGACGGGGGACCTCAGACCCATTCTAGACCTCTCCGCTTTGAACCTGTTCATTCCCAAAGAAACATTTCGGATGGCCACCCTCCAATCTATTCTCCCCCTTCTGCGGCAGAATGACTGGATGTGCTCTATAGACCTCAAGGATGCATACTACCACATTTTGATGGACAGATGATCCAGAAGGTTTCTCCGCTTCCGGCTGGGAGCCAGTCATTACCAGTTCAGGGTTCTCCCGTTCAGCCTCACCTCAGACCCCAGGGTGTTCACCAAGGTCATGGCAGTGGTTGCAGCCCACCTGAGACTTCAGGGCATTCAGGTCTTTCCGTACCTAGACGACTGGCTCCTTACCGCCACCAACAGGCATTAGCTCTGCGTGACAAGAGATTATGCTCTGACCCTTGCCCAGAGCTTAGGCATCTCTGTGAACCTTCAGAAATCCTCTCTTTGCCCCGTACAGGTCCTGGAGTTCATAGGGGCCAAGTTAGATACCCGCATCTCTCGAGCTATGCTAACTATGAACAGGCTGAACAGCTTGTCATTTCAGGTGCTAACCCTCCTTCAAAGTCCGGCTTCAGCGGCGGAATTAGTCCTGAGGGCACTAGGATCTATGGCAGCAGCGATCAGTCTCTCCCTTCATGTGCATCTGCAGATGAGGGTTCTGCAGTGGACCCTTCTAGTTCAGTGGTTTCTACTACTCCATCCGTTGTATACCCCAATTCCTCTGAGCAGAGTGTGCAGGGACTCCCTTCTTTGGTGGCTCCACGCCCCAGAGCTCAGGGAAGGGAGGCCCTTTGTTGTCCCTCCCCCCCAAGCCACGCTGACTACGGATGCTTCTCGCCTCGGGTGGGGGGGCATTGTTCGGGCAGAACCGTCCAAGGCACGTGGACTCCCCTGGAGACCGCTTTGCATGTCAATGTCCTAGAGATGAGGGCGGTGCTTCTAGCATTGCAAGCTCTCCACAGCCTTCTACCTCTGGGGACTATTGCAATCCAGACGGACAACATGTCAGTAGTCTGGTACATGAACAAGCAAGGGGGAACCAGGTCCTACCCCCTTTGCCGGGAGGCTATGAGAGTGTGGGAATGGGCAATATCCACCAACCGTTTTCTGGTAGCAACGCACATTCCGGGTCGGTCCAACATTTTGGCGGACAAACTGAGCAGAGTGATTCTCACTCCGTACGAGTGGTCTCTCAATCCATCAGTTGCGAAGCAGATCTTCCGCAAATGGGGTTGGCCTCGCTGCGATCTTTTTGCTTCTCCCTTAAACACAAAATGCAGCGAGTGCTTCGCAATACTTCCCCCCGAAGGGGAGAATCCCAGAGATGCTCTAGTCCATGCTTGGCTGCCCGGTGTACTTTATGCTTATCCCCCCCTTCCGCTCATGACAAAGTTCATACAGAAAGCCCGTCGGTTGGGGAGCAGAGTTATCCTCATAGCCCCATTCTGGCCTCGCCAGATCTGGTTCCCTTACCTGCGGTCTCGCAGTGTATCTCCGCCATGGATACTGGATCCCATTCCAGACCTGATTTCACATCCGGCGGGATACCAACCCCCAAACCTGGTGAACCTCAAGCTTGCAGCTTGGTTGCTCCAGGTCCACTGATGGCTAGGGCTCCCAGTATCTCATCTCCTGTTAAGGCCATTCTAGTCGCAGCACATAAGCCGACTACTAGGAAAATTTACTACAGCAAATGGAAACGTTTCTCTGTCTGGGCTAAAGATAGAGGCCTGGATCCATTTACAGTTCCTATTCCTACTATTCTAGACTTCCTGTCGCTGATCTTTAGACAAGGAACAAGTGCTTCTACAGTTAAAGTGCAATTGGCAGCCATCTCCCATTTCCATGTGGAAGACGGACTAGGATCTTTGGCTTCTACAAGATTATGTAAAACCTTCTTGCGGGACGTTTTCCTCTTGAAGCCGCCGGTGAAAGTGGTGGTTCCCCCATGGGATTTGACCTTAGTCTTACAAGCCTTGACAGGCCCACCCTTTGAACCCGCGGCTTCAATTCCATTAAAATTCTTGTCTTGGAAAACAGCCTTTTTGGTGGCCATTACTTCAGCCAAAAGGGTTTCAGAACTTCAAGCTTTGTGTATGAAGCATCCTTATCTCATTTTTCACAAGGATAGAGTGTTCCTCAGGACTAACCCGTCGTTCTTACCTAAGGTGGCTTCGGAGTCAAATATCAATCAATCAATAAATTTACCCGTGTTCTTCCCAAATTTTCAGAATAGAGGAGAATACAAATTGCATAAATTGGATGTGCACAGACAACTGCGTTTTTACCTGCACAGGACTAAAGATTTCGCAAGTCGGACCAGTTGTTCGTGTCATTTGCTAAATCGGCCATGGGTAAGGCCATCTCCAAAGTGACTGCAGCAAATTGGATTTGTCAATGCATAGTTCACGGGTACTTATCTGCAGGCAAACCGGTTCCTACCGGAATTCACGCTCATTCTACAAGGGCTGTGGCCACCTCAGCAGCCTTCTGGTCCAGGATCCCCTTGGATGACATATGCTCAGCAGCTACCTGGTCCTCTTCTCATACGTTTATTTCTCATTATAAGTTGGATATGGTATAGAGAGGTAGGGCTTCCTTTGGCTCCGCGGTGCTTCGGAATATCCTTCCATAAGGCCGCCCAGGGTTTTCCCTAGGTAGCTGGGGACTCTGTCCCACAGGTTGCAGAGCAAATGAAGTAACTACTTCAGATAAAGAAGTTATGTACTCACCATAACGTTCCATCTGAGTAGGTACTTCATTTGTCTGCAACCGACCTCCCCCCCCGCCATCCCCCGATCCTTTTTCGGGACTCTTGATCACCAATGAAATCTTTGTTCTGCTGTTAGGGCAGTGATCTGGTGTTGCTTCCTCTATCGAGGGTAGGAGTAGTGTAAGAGGCAAAAAAACTCAATCTGAAGTAATGTAGCACATAGCAGGGGATTGTGGGTAGGGGGGAGGCGCTAGGAGCTCGGATCTTGTAGCTTGGAAAGCTGCCGGCTCGGATCCGATACCCACAGGTTTCAGACAAATGAAGTACCTACTCAGATGGAACGTTATGGTGAGTACATAACTTCTTTTTTACTATTTTTGAGTCTTATTTATATTAACCCTGTATCCCATGTAATTTCATAGGATTCATAGGAATTTCAAGGCATCCATTTTCCCTTTGTTCCAAGGTCCCTAATAACATTTTTGTTTTGAAGAGGGCAGGGCCTGCTTACCAAAAGTGACAATATTGCACTTTTTTGCATTTAATTTGAGTTATTTAAATGTATAAGTTCTTGCTCAAAGGTTAGGAAATCAGTGGGGGCTTGACTAATAACTCACAGATGTTAAGTTGTTAATCTCGCCTTCATTCTTGCTGGATGGGTTCAGAGCCGATCCTCGGCTCCGACTCGGCCACTTACTAAAGCTCGAGAGCTTATTTTACCGGCTCGAGGCAACCCTATATCCCATGATGTTAGGCAGTAACTCCCCAGATCTCGTTTGCTGCTTTCGCTTGCGAGGTGCGTATTTTTACCAGCTCCTGGTAAGTCTTTAAATATATAGTGTTCAGTCACCCTTTTTAGTTAATTTTTCACAAAAAACAGTTGTTTTTCAGTAGTTAGCGACTACCTTAAATTCTATTCCTGTTTATACCTTCCCTTATATCCCTCCCCCTCCACTCTTAGGTTAGGCCTTAAGCCTGCCCCTTTCCTAATTTTTCTTAGGGATCCTGTGGAGTGTTTGGGTGTGTCAGTATCCTAATTAATATTTTTATTGTTATTTTATTGTTTTTGAGTGTTGTGTGTGTGTGTGTGTGTGTGTGTTTTCTCTTCCTTTTGTGATCCCTCGACACTGTTATGTCGAAGGAACCAAAGGAAACTAAGGTCTCAGGCTTCAAGAAGTGTGACTCGTGCTGTCAGAAAATGTCTCTGACAGACGGTCACACTTCTTGTGTTTACTGCCTGGGACCCCTGCACCTGCAGGACTCTTGTTCTGTGTGTCATGCATTCAGTCCAAGAGTCCTGCAGGAGCGCAGGAACAAACCTATACTGAGAGGCTTGTTAAAGCCCGAGGGCTCCCCGACTAAGTCTGCGTCAGGGAGGCCTTCGAAACCAGCAAAACCGTCGGCTCAGAGTACTAAGCCTTCAGCTGCTGGCTCCTTGTCTGTGCCTAGATCGGCTCCGGCTGGAGCCGATCCCTCTGAGTCACAGGTTCCGGTCTCGGCACCACTCGGTGCCGATACCTCTGAGTCCATGCATTCACTGTCGGCTCCGGCTGGAGCCGACGTGTCCTCGGCTCCTTTGGCTCCATCCATATCTAAGAAGAGGTCAAGATCCCCTTCATTGGAGTCCATCCATTCGGCTCCGAGATCTCCCCTGCTCTCGGAGAGGAGCCATCGGAGCCGATCTTCTCGGTCGTCCAGACTTTCAGATCACGACCTTGAGAGAGTGGTAAGTAGGCTGTTAAAGTCTCAGGCATTGGCCCAGATGATCTGTAGCCCATCTCATCAGACGGTAGCTATTATGACTCCACCTATTTTTCCTCCTTCGACTCTCCCTCAGAGTTCGGAACCGGAGCTCCCGGAGCCGTTTGTGGCGTCGGAGCCGATACCTCCCCCTTCGTCTTCCACTCCGATCTCCTCCTTGATGCCTTCATTGGATGGATCCGGGTGCCTGGTCTCTCTCGGCTCCGAGGGGGCAAGTGGCATCGGACCATTGTCCGACCCCGTTCTCCCTCTCAGAGCCGGCGTCGGCTGGTGAGCGCGGCCCCGACATCGGCCTCGGAGCCTTCCCTGTCGGTGCGGCCTGGGGTTCCTACCTCTTCGGAGCGGGGGCCCTCTGGCCTTTCTGATAGGGGAGTCTTCGAGGTGATGAGGAGTGTACTAGCCCCAGGGCATAGTCAATGCTCAGCTCCATCAGCTCCTCCCACTACAGTGCCTGCTGATGTCTCTTCCCACTCTCTTGCTCCCGGACCCAGAGATCCAACACCTCAGGTTTCCCCACTGGGAATTTCTTCCTCTTCCGAGGCTTCTCCTGACCTGTCAGCAGAGCCTCCGCGTAAGAGGACATGTAAGAGGAAGCATGTGGACTCCCCTAAGTCCATTACATCTGACACCGACTTGGATGAGTCAGAGGGATCCCCAAAGTCCCCCTCTGAGGATGTCTCTTTCTCAGACATCCTAGAAATTCTAAAGCAGAGGGGGAACTGGTCTTCCCTTAATCCTTCCGAGGACGAGTCGGTGTACCTGGAGGCGTTTGGTTCTCGACCCTCCACCTCCTGGGTGTCTCTGCCTTTCGACCCCCTTATGGAAGTAGTGGCTCAGAAGGCGTGGTCGGCCCAGTTCGTAGAACCCACCCTCGGAGGCCATCTAAATTCATCACAGCACCAGTTGACAAACAATTCGTAACAAAAGGTGTACCGGCAGATGCCATGGTGGTGGCTGCAGCCACCAAGAAGGAACTAGCTGATCCTTCAGTACCTATCCATCCTCCTAATAAGGATTCTAGGACCATGGATAGGTACGGTAAGCGGATGTTTTCTTCAGCGACCTTTGCCATGCGGTCGCTGAATTACTTGTGTCACTTCACCCGCCTTCAGAGATATTCTCAAAGAGTTGGGAGAAGTCTTACAGGATCCATCAGCTGCTGGGTCCCAGGATAAAATAAACTTACAGCTTGGAGCCCTGAACTCGATTGTTAACTCCTCCATGTGTCTAATTTCATATGCAGCCAATGGAGCGAGTAGGGCCTCGGGCACAGGAGTGGCCTTAAGGCGTCACGCCTGCATGCGGCTGTGTAATTTCGCGGACCCTTTCAAGGCGTCCTTCACAAATTCCCCTTTTGATGGTTCGCTTTGTTCGGACCTCAAGTGAAAGACACCTTGACCAGATGCGAACAAGATGGCAAGACTCTTTCTGCCGTAGGAGTCCGTTTCTCCACCCCTTCAAGACCATACCCTAAGGGTCAGAAGGGTGGGAAAATATGGTTCCACAAATCTCAAGGAGTCACGCCTGATGCAAGAGGTCAGTTTACCCCAGAGGCAGAGGGGTAACAACAACAGGACGCCCTAGGGGCAGAGGGGTCCAGAACCAGGGTAGCAGGGAGCCTCTCTCTGACAAACCCTTCCAGCATCCCTGAGATGTTGCCCGATTGTCCACCTTTGGAGGCAGTCGGGGGAAGATTATCGCTGTACCCAATAGCCTGGCTTTCCCTTACTCAAGATAAATGGGTACAGTCGATCATATCCGAGGGTTACAAAATTCCCTTTATCCAAACCCCAAGTCAGCAAAGGGAACCCTTCCAGGCGTTCCACCGGTCTAAGGGAACTAGCAGTATCAGAGATATCAAAACTGCTAGCAAAAGAGCCATCCAGCCAGTCCCAGCAGACCAACTAGGATCCGAATCTACTCAAGGTTTTTTTTGTTACCGAAAAAGACAGGGGACTGGAGACCAATATTAGATCTCAGCAAACTAAACAAGTTTGTAAAGAGAACAAGATTCCGGATGGTCACACTACAGTCCATTCTACCCTTTCTAGACAAGGACAATTGGATGTCCTCCGTAGACCTTCAGGATGCGTACTATCACATCAAAATTCACAGGCGCTCCAGAAGTTTTCTCCATTTTCGGCTGGGGGCCAGTCACTACCAGTTCAGAGACCTGCCCTTTGGTCTCACTACAGCCCCCAGAGTGTTCACCAAATGTATGGCAGCGGTTACGGCTCACCTGAGACGGCAAGGATTCCAGGTGTTTCCATATCTAGACGACTGGCTCCTCACTGCCACCACCAGGCATCAACTTCTCCAAGCCAGAGCTTACACCATTCACATTTGCAGAGGGCTAGGAATCTCTATAAATTTCGAAAAGTCTGCCTTGTCGCCTTGTCAGTCTATTACCTTTATAGGCGCCAACTTGAACACCGTACAACTTTCAGCAAAGTTAACAGATCAAAGGGTCTTAGATATTCAAAACCATGTCCATGTTCTTCTTCAGAGCGACAAAATTCAGGCCAGGTATGTCCTGAAAGTATTGGGTCTTATGGCGGCCGCCATAACACTTCTTCCCCTTGCATGTTTTTACATGCGTCTTCTACAGTGGATGCTTTTCACCCAATGGTCTTTTCAGCAACTCCCCATGCACCACAAGATCATGATAACTCCAACTTGCAAAAGTCATCTGTCCTGGTGGATATTGTCCCCTCAAGTCCATCAAGGCAGACCCTTTGTTCCTCCTCCTCCGGTCGCCACAGTGACATCGGACACCTCCCTGATCGGGTGGGGGGGGGGGGCATTTTCAGGGCAGGATGGTCCATGGCACTTGGCAACCGTTCGAACGCCACCTACACATAAATGTCCTAGAGATGAGAGCAGTGCTTTTAACATTGCAAGCCCTCCACGACTCTCTTCCCTTAGGAACTATTGCAATCCAAACGGACAATATGTCCGTAGTGTGGTATATCAACAAGCAAGGCGGAACCAAGTCCTATCCCCTGTGTTGAGAGGCACTCAGACTTTGACAATGGGCAATCTCCTCTCAGCGGTTTCTGATAGCAACGCATATCTCCGGGAAATCCAACATCATAGCGGACAGTTTGAGCAGAGCTATACTCATGCCATATGAGTGGTCTCTCAAACAATCTGTGGCGGAAGAGATTTTTCAGAAGTGGGGCCTTCCTTGCTACGATCGTTTTGCTACACCCCAAAACAGCAAATGCCCCGACTTCTTCACCCTCTTCCCCCTTCCAGGCCATCCCCTCAGAGACGCTCTAGTCCAAGATTGGCCTCAGGGACTTCTCTATGACTTTCCACCTTTTCGTCTAATCCCACAAGTAATTCAGAAAGCAACCGCCTTGAGAGCCAAGTTGATTCTCATTGCCCCTTATTGGCCTCGACAGATATGGTTTCCGTTCCTACATCGTTATCTTTTGGTACAGCCTTGGCATCTGGACCCAGCTCCAGATCTGTTGACCCATCAGTCGGGGCAGCTGCACCAATCCCTACATTCTCTCAACCTCACTGCTTGGTTGCTCCACCTCCGTCCTTAGCCAGGCTTCCTATGATTTCTAATCCCATCCGGGATATCATAGTAGCTTCCCTTAAATCTTCCACCAGAAGGATTTACACTAGTAAATGGAAACGTTTCTCCTTCTGGGCAAAGGCAAGGAATATAGATCCCTTTACTGCCCCAATTCATTCGGTCTTAGACTTCCTAGACGAAATCTTTCATTCAGGTTCTTCTGCCTCTACAGTAAAGGTTCAGTTGGCAGCCATATCGAATTTTCATACAGGCTTATCGGACCACAACATCATGTCCAATAAGCTTTGCAAAGCTTTCCTTAAAGGTGTATATTTACTTAAGTCTCCGATCAAAGACCCTCCACCTCAGTGGGATCTTAATTTAGTGTTAACATCCTTGATTCTTCCCCCCTTTGAACCTGCGGTCTCCTGTTCATTGAAATTTCTTTCCTGGAAGACACACTTCCTAGTCGCCATTACTTCTGCTAGGAGAGTATCTGAGCTTCACGCCCTCTGCATTCGTCCACCCTACTTAATCTTCCATAAAGACAGAGTTTCTCTAAGGACTAATCCATCCTTCTTACCCAAGGTGGCTTCGCAGACAAATTTAAATCAATCAATTGATCTCCCAGTTTTTTTCCCAAACTATACTAATAGAGCAGAGCAAAAGCTACATTATCTAGATGTTCACCACCAGCTCCGATACTATTTGGATAGAACCAAACAAATAAGGAAGTCTGATCAACTGTTTTTATCATACGCAGAAAATAAGAAAGGCCTTCCTGTTTCTAAGGTAACCCTATCTAGGTGGCTGTCTTCTGTGATTACATCTATTTATCAACTCAGAGGCAGGGAATTAACTTCAAAGCCAAAAGCCCATTCAACTAGAGCACTAGCTACATCTACAGCTTTTCAAGCTAGACTACCAATAGACACTATCTGTGTGGCAGCCACATGGGCCTCTCCTCATACCTTTGTTTCGCATTACAAATTGGACATGGCCTCCAGGGACAGAGCAACATTTGGTTCCACCATTCTTAAGAGTCTGTTCCAATGAGCCACCCAGGATGAAGGTGCTAGGGACGCAGTCCCATCCAGCAAGAATGAAGGCGAGATTGACAACTTAACATTGAGAAGTTATGTACCTACCATAACGTTCCATGTTAGTTGTCTTCTCTCGCCTTCTTTCTTGCGTCCCACCCACCATCCCCCTAGCCTGGACAGACCGAGAAGATCTTCCCTTCCTTGAAGGGTTCTTATATTCCCTTGTTCACCATCTAGGTGTCCTAGGATATATATAGTGTAGATAACGATCTTTGGGGGTTTTTATCCCTCTTCCTCCTCCTTCCAGTTGGAGGATTTTGTTTTATTGGCCTATGCTAGGTTTTTCAGCTTCCAAATGAGATCTGGGGAGTTACCGCCTAGCATCATGGGATATAGGGTTGCCTCGAGCCGGTAAAATAAGCTCTCGAGCTTTAGTAAGTGGCCGAGTCGGAGCCGAGGATCGGCTCCGAACCCATCCAGCAAGAAAGAAGGCGAGAGAAGACAACTAACATGGAACGTTATGGTAGGTACATAACTTCTCATTTGCAGTTGTCTGCAAACTATTAGCCAGAGGTCTTGGTTTCTTGTCTGTAGATCATAAAGGTAAATTCTGAAAAGGAAGGCTCACATCACATTGAGCCCTGGGGGACAGCAATCACATTGTATGGGTTCTATCTTTTAGCCAATCTGTTATCCTTCTTACCAAATTGGATCTATTTTTAAGGCATTAAGCTTACTTACAGTGCCACCATGGATTGTGATGATAAACACTGTGGTCAGGTCAGGATATACCATGTGAAAAATGTGACCCTTGTTGACAGCCTTTGCAACAAAAAGAAGTAACCAGATTCACTAGGCAGGATCTTCTCCTCAGAAAGCCAAACTGCTGTGTGTCAAGTTTAATGAGATTTTTGATATCATAGTGTATAAGTTGTAATATGCTTCATGGCTTTCCTGATGAAACTTATTGGGCTGATGGCTTTATAATTCCTTGAGTCGAAGGTAGGGCTTCCCTTGTGGCTTGGCATCACCACTGCAGCGTACCAAATGCCATTGACAAAATCTGTAGCTAAACTTAGGTTAAACAGTTGACGAGTGGCTATGCCACAAGCATTCTTAGTACTGTTTGTTTAGCAACCAATTATACTGTCAGACCCCATGGAATAAGTATTTTGATTCTATGAAATCTCCTTCTGTACATGTTCCTTTGAGATATGAGTTTTAATGGGTTAAGCATAGAACGGAGAACATCCACTTTCATCCCTCTAAACAAAGTTGGAGTGTCCACTGACCCAGGCTATTATAGGCCCATCAGCGAAACTAGCCTGATGTGCAAGGCCATGGAATGCATTATCATGGACCTTATAAACAAGGACATTGGCAACCTCCAAACACTTGACCCCACACAGTGTGGTTTTGTCAAAGGGAAATCATGCCTGTTAAACTTGATCGACTTCTTCGAAACAGTCACCAAAGCCATGGATGAGGGGAAACGGTGTACACCACCTACCTTGACCTAGCCAAAGCCTTCGACACTGTTCCCCACTCTGGCATAATAGATAAACTCTCCCATCTAGGCATCAACCCGCATGTTACCAGATGGGTAGCTAACTGGCTCACTGATGGAACCCACTCAGTCAAAATAGAGGAAGCCACTTCTAGTAGTAGACCTGTAACGACTGGTTTACTCCAAGGATGGGGGCCTCTACTGTTTGGGATATACTTTCTGCGGTGCAAGCCAAAATCAGTGGTCTGTGGTGTACCAAGTTTTCAGATGATTGCAAGCTGGGCACTGTCTTAAATTCCCCTAGTGATGTGAACATCCTCCAAGAGGGCCTTATCCAAACTAATGAATGGTGCCAGAAGCATGGCCTCAAACTGAATGTCAAGAAATGCATCATTATCCCCTTTGTGAAATGGCATCCCTACTAATTATCACATTAATAACAATGTATGCACGCAGTCAGTCATAAGGGACTTGGGCACCCAGGTTGATAGCAACCTGACTTTTGACCACCATGTTGCCTGCCTTGTACGGAAGGCTTTCTACATGGCCCACCTCATAAATAAGGGTATTTCATCCAGGAATAAGGAAGTGATGACATCCCTGTACTCCTCCTTTATCAGACCCATTATCGAGTACAATGCCCCCTTTGGCATGCACCTTGCCAAGCACATGCAGCAGCTGGAGAGACCACAGAGGTTCCTGACCAGGAAAATCCAGGGTCTCAAACACCTATGCTATACAGACAGGCCAAAAGCCCTGTCCCTCTACTCAGTCTCGTACAGACTGCTCAGAGGTGACCTGTATCTGGCATACAACGCCATCTCAGACCCTGCCTTGATGGAGCTGCTGCATATCCGTAAGTCAAACTCCACACATGCAACCCACACACAAGGCCTTAACCTGGTCTGTGACATTAATAGAACTTGCTGGTAGGATAGATTTTTGTCTGAAAGACTCCTCCATCTGTGGAATAGACTCCCTCTCCATGTCAAACAGATTACCTCTCTAGCCCTCTTTAAGAGGAACTTGGATGACTGGATGGAAAACAGAAAATACACCCCTGGGACACCACCTGTGTCTCTGTTAGACAGGGGAAACAGGTGCTGACTTTGAGGGAACATGGGCCAAATTCATGTCTAGGCTTATAATGGCTTATGTGCTAATAGCCTAGTATCATCCTATGAACCTATGAACTTTTGAGATGGACTTTAGAAATAAATCTTTAGGGTAAAATTGGCACTGAATTTGTTTGCTAATATATTGGTAATGTCTCTTGAGTCCAAATGGATGGTACCATTTTGAATAAGTTAGTGTAGCTAAAGGATTTATAATTATCCTTTGCTTCAGATGCTAATGTGCTTTAATAGACCTAAGAGTATTTTAGAAGTTTATTAACAACACTTCTTATGCTGTCCTTGATAATGAGGATTTTTGGAGCTACTCTATAATTCAAGTTTTTTTTATTTTCTTTCATTGGAAAATGTATTAAACTTTTCTTGGAGGACCACCAAGAATGTCTGTTTTTGAATTTCTCCTTTATGTTTTGTTTTGATTGGGAATGCCAGCTCTACGCATTTATCTCAATAAGCATAGAACTCCTTCCATGAAGCTACTTGCTCTGTTATTATCAGAGCTGATGCTACCATGAGTGAATTTTGAAGCTGCATCATAGAATTTAATGAAGTTAGTACATTTTGAAGTTCTTGAATTCCAAGATATTACGTGCAGGGAATTGGGAGATTTTGAAGATGAAAGTATTATGGTCTGACTTAACTGGGGAAGGGAGGTACCATATGAAGAGTGCATGAAGAGGCTATGTTCTTAATGACCAGATCAATAATATGTCCTCTAATGGGTTTAACTGCCTGATCAAGGGAATTTTGTATATTCAATCTGCGCCTATCCTACATTAAAGGTATTGGTGCCCCAGTTTGTTGAGGGTAATTGAAGCTTCTTAATATGACTGCATTCTTGTTTATAGAGAGTTTATTGAGTCTATTTTAGGAAACTTATGTGATAGTCAAGAGACATAGAGGGTATCCTGAAACAGGCTACAAAGCTGATATTGTGTTCATTTTAGGGTGATCTAGGTATGCTCCTTAATAAATATGGAGATTTCACCACAGTTGCCATCAGGCCTGAAGGCATGCTGGGCAAAATCCTAGGTATGATGGGATTGCTTTCTTTACATTTAAACTATGTGTTAATTTCATAAATATGGATGTGTTCCAAATGCTGGAGAACCTTAAGATTAGGGAATTTGTTTTGAAACTTCTGGCATGGAGCAGAACCACCTTAATGTGATACACTTTTAGGTTTGATATGTTTATTATGTTGGAATGGTCCATTAGCTGGATTCTCCCTAAATATGGCACTTTAGGGGCAGTAAAGGCTTTAGTCAGTATGCAGAAGCCTTGGAATGAGAGGTGCAAACCGTCCTTTGCAAATCAAGTTGGATTGTCCAGTATTTCATTCCATACTGACACATGCTGGATACTCCTGGAAAGGTGCCAACTATTTAAACAGCTGTTGAAGCTTATTATCTTTTATTTATATCTGGGCATCATTCTTGGCAAAGGAAGAATTCCACACAGGACCAGTGTCTTGCCTGCATTTGTCATATGCATGGTGAGTTCTAGTACGTCTCTCTGTATGCCCTTTAGGGTTTTGCTCCCCAAGTTATTCATTCCCTCATTAATGTTGTAATCATATTTGTTAGGTGAAAGGGTTTTTCAAGCCCTTGTGATGTCAAAGATCCATGTACCTGAAAGACCACTCAGTTACTGCCTTATATTTGTCCATCCTAGTGAGCTGAGAGTCCCCGTGCCTAATTATACAATCACCTATCACTACAACATTTTTATTAGTACAATGGTTCGAGTAATAGATTTAAAGTGATTTGACTCTCGGTAGCTCTTTCCTATAGGTGTGCATGAAAGAGCTAAGGTTTTGGATTTACACTGAGATCTCGTCTTCCTAGATCTAGGAGGATTTTGTACAGAATGTTTACAGCCTAAGCATAACAATTTTATTATGATTCTTTTTAGACTGTGGTGAAGTGCATGCTGCTCACAGTCCATGTTTTTTTGGGGGGAGGAGGGCCTCCATGTACATCTCTCAACTCTCCAGATTTTCGCAGAATGTGCAGATTTTTGCATGTATTTTTGACTTGGTGCTCATAAAATTTGTAGTTTTCAGGTAAATCACAGTGGATTGAAGTCACTAAATAATGACACACATGTGAGTTTCAGACTTCATATCCTTCAGAAAATGCATGCTAACAGAAATCATGTTATTCTAGCAACTTTATAAGAAAAATATTTAAAATCTGTCCCTATTTTTTGGATCTTTGTCACCTATTATTTTAGGCATTGTCCAGTTTTCTAGGCCTAGGAGGTTGAGATGTATGCCTCCATATTAATTGTATGTTTGCATCAATAAAGGGACAGCAAGTTATCCAATCCAGCAGTCACCTTTGTCTCATAGAATTCACTTGAAACCTTTCAGGGTTAGGTGATTTACCTAGGGGATGCTTTGTAAAAACTCCGCTAAACTCTTCCATCAGAACAGATTTTATCAACCCCTATCCCTGTACTTTTGTCAGCTGGGGTAATGGAAGACCATTTTGATTGCATGTATCATGGGTATTTTCTGTAGACTTGGGAGAAGATGGGAGGATATATCCATCCATCTATCCACAACCCCTTTTCCCATTTTTTCACATGGGGTTGAGGTGTCACTACAACTATGACAATCATTTAGAGCCAAGGTTGACACCACTGGCTATCCTTTCATACCATTCACTCAGGCACACACACACTTATGGCTAGTTTAGAGTATCCAGTCCACCTACTACATGTCTTTGGCATGTGGAAGAAAAACAGATCACCCAGAGAACACCACACAAACACAGAAGGATATACAAACTCTGCACAGGTAGCACCCCAGCCAAGAATCTAACCAGAGAACCTCTTGTTGTGAGGCAACAGCACTCTTTATCCAAGATGGAGATATATATATATATATATATATATATATATATATATATATATATATAGGGTCTATATTACATCGAAAACCCGTATCATCGAACACCACAAGACCGACAGACATAGCCCGAACCGCAAATATGCCGAACCCCTAAACAGCAAATTTCAAATCGTCATAGTCGGCAAAACACCACCGCGTGCTATATACCACATACCTAAACATAATAAATAAAACATATACACACACTAACCAAACCCTACTTCTAACCCTACACCAAACCTTACATACATTACTATCTATGCACTTACCTTAACCCGCACCCTAACCCTAAGGTCCGTAACTATCGCACACTTACCCTACAGACATATACCCAAAACAAATAATCCACACACATACAGTTAACAAAACCCTACTTCTAACCCTACACTAAACCTTACATACATTACCTATCTATGCACTTACCTTAACCCACACCCTAACCCTAAGGTCCGTAACTATCACACACTTACCTTACGGAGCTATACCGCAAACGGGCCAACCATGACACTTTGACATTTCGTGTTTCACGGTTTTGAACGTTTGCCATTACTGTAGTTCACGCTATACGTGTCAGTGTTGTGGTATTCGCTGAAACGGGATTTCGATCTCGTAATATAGACCCATATATAGATATAGATATATATATATGTATATATATATATATATATTTATATATATATATATATATATATATATATATATATATATATATATATATACCCTTATCACCTCTGTCCACAACATCCCTGAACTCCTAGCTCTCACTCAACAAACCTTCACCTCTGTCAAAACCTGGCTGTCTGATAACCAATTAATACAAAATCAAAAAAAAAAAATAAACTGCTCCTCTTCTTCTCTAAAACACTCGCCCAGCACAAACCCTTTTTCTCTGTCACCTCTCTTAATAACACCATCATCAAACCCTAACCCCATACCAAACTACTTGGAGTAATTATTGATGATGAACTAAAATTTGATACTTATATCCAACAATGTTTAAAAAAGACCTACCAGAAACTCAGACTTCTGTATTGCAACCAGAAATTTCTGTCGCCTTCTTACAAACCTTCCCTCGCTCAGTCCCTTCTTCTACCCTGCCTTCTCTATGCTGCCCTGTCCTTACTAATAATGCTCAGACTTCACTTATCACTAAACTAAAGCAAACTTATCACAAAATAGCCAGGTTTGCCTCTAATCTCCCTATTAATCCCACCGCTGTCTCACCTTTAAATCACTCCAATGGCAAGAATTCTCTAAACAACTACTTCTACCCCAACTTCACATTACACATTCTATCCTGAATGACCCCTCTTCCTGCCCTTCCATCTCCAACTTAGTCTCCTACTACAACCCCCATCGTGACCTTCGTACTTCCAGCAAACACCTCCTTGACATATATAAACCCAATAAAAATATAGGAAAGTCCCTCTCCAAATACTCGGTTGCATGTGCTTGGAATTCACTCTTTCAAAGCATAAGGAGCATTCAAGAACTTAAAATTTTTCTTCAGAGTACATGGTCCTGCCCTTGTCTAACCCCCACTTGATCTAGCCTCTTCTCTTCTCAACTTTAACTCCTTTTCCCTATTCTACTCTTTACTTCCTTGTACTTGCCTCATATATATTTATACCTCCCTCTCCCCTCACTTCCATAGCATATATATTCATATATATCTTTATTTTAAAAAAATGATTGAATGGTTTATCTATTTGGTTTATCTATTTGGTTTGGTTTGGTTTATCTATTTGTATGTACTTCATGTGTGATATTATCTAGACCTGTTAATTGTTATTTAACCTATTCTATGTACAGATATTCTCTAACTGTTGATTTCTTATGTTTCATGGTGGTTTTAATTTTTAGCTCTTATTTTTATTTTTGATTTGAATTTTATTGTAAAAATGTGCAGTACTTCTGGACCTTTTCTCCTCAGGTCTCCACTGAAAATGGGCCCCTGGCTCAGTTGGACCAGTCCAGTTAACAAATGTCAATAAATAAATAAAAAAATAAAAAAAGAAATATATATATATATATATATATATATATATATATATATATGTGTGTGTGTGTGTGTGTGTGTGTGTGTGTGTGTGTGTGTGTGTATACATATATACGGGTTCACTTTATAATTTCAAAATACTGAAATACCGAATTTCAGTATTTCAAAATCATAAATTCGAAGACTCAAAATTGTGAAAGTGCATGATCGCAAATTCAAATATCTTGAATTCGTGGTTATGGCTTACGGTATGTGGCGTGTGGTGTTGGGAGTGTATCGTGGTTCGTGTTGTGTACGGATGTAGGTACAACTGATGTTAAGTGAGTGTTTTGTAAGGGTTTTGTGTGGGAGTTTGAGTGTGCCTGAATGTGTGTAAGTGTTGGATGTGTTGATGTATGTATGTATATGTGTGATGTTTGTGTGTGGATGTGTGTTTCCTTTTTGTGTCTGTACGATCTCAGAGTTAGTATATATAAGTAGGGGGGTGTGGGGGGCACAGCCCCCACATGAGGGTTGCAGGGGGGGCGCATCCCCCATGCTTACATGTAGTGTAGGTTTGTTTGTTTGTGTTTTTGTGTTTATGTGTATTGTGTTTGTTGTATTGTGGGTTGGACGATGTATGTGTAGTGTGGTGTATGGTGTGTATGTGTTCGTGTGCTTCCGGAATTATGGATGTTCGACTTTATGATTTCGAAATACTGAAATTCTGTATTTCAGTATTTCAAAATTATAAAGTGAATCCATACACACACACACACACACACATATATATATACATATATGTATATGTTCTTTTCTTCTTCTGGCTTTTCCTGGTTAGGGAGTCACCACAGCGGATCACCTGTCCGCTCATGATTGGCAGTGGAGTTTTACGGTGTCAAGTTGCCAGCCCTGCGCCCAACCTTCCACAGAAGGCACACACATGCACGCACTCACACCTAGGGCCAATTTAGAGTGTCCAGTCCACCTACAGCATGTCTTTGGGATGTGGGAGGAAACCGGAGCACCTGGAGGAAACCCACACGACCACAGGGAGGACATGCAGACTCTGCACAGAAGGCACCCCAGCCGAGGATCAAACCGGAGAACCTGTTGCTGTGAGGCGGCAGCGCTAACCACTGCACCACCGTGGCTGCCCTACATACATATACGTATATGTAAAAAACATATTTTTATTTTTGATTAGAGATGATTCTCTCCAGTTTAAGCTTTATTCCATTTTCTTGAAGTTAGTTTGTAGGCTGGATGTGTGTGTCAGAAATTTTGTTACGGAGAGAACTGCTATCCTATGGAAGGCTGAGTGGATAATGATTTGGTTATAGTTAGTTTTCCTGGCTGTTTTCTTTAACAGTTTTGGGGCGATATTGGAAGGATATTGAATGGAAGTAGAATGAAGGACAACTTCATTGAGATGTAAGAGTTGCGTGGATGGAATTGGGGATTGGAAGGGGATGTGAGAGTTAATAGTGCTATGGTGGAATGGGAAAAGTGTTGCTGTTTAGGATGAGGCGGAAATTAATGTTTTGAAATCCTGGATAGTGGAAGGGTCCATGCTTGACATAGACATATTTTAATTATTTTAGTTGAAATGAGCAGTTTCTATAACTTTCCAGAGTAATCTGAGTTGGGAGACCATGTAAGATTTCTTAGCTCATTTTATGCATCTGCCTAAAGGAGAGAAAAGATTAGGCATTGAAAAGGATCTCTAGTGATTTTATGTTTATTCCATTCCTTGTCTCTTATTTTCATCATTTTAAGAGTAGGAGTTGTCCAGGTATAGTATTCTAACCTGTCAAAGGTCTTCTGCCACTGGAAAGTGTTTATCAGTGATGGGAATGTTAAGAGAATTGAATATTGTTCGGGTCTGAGGTTGACTTTTACTTTAGTTGTGTCCTGTCCAGGTTATGCTAGACCTGTGATTCTTTGGCTTCTGAAAAGGTTCTTCATGTGATGGTTATAGGGTCATTTTCTGGGGTTTGTATAAGAATAAAGCCCTATCAAAGGCAAAGAACACAACTTCCATGGGACCTGATAGCATCCCAGGCTGTATTCTGCACCATCTCCAGTAAGAAATAGCCTCCCCATTGAGCACCCTCTTCAACCACAACCTAAGCACAGGCTTCCTTCCAGCAGAGTAGAGAACTGCCATTGTAATCTCCTTGCACTATCGCCCCCATTAGCTTGACAAGTCTGATCTGTAAAGTCATGGAGCGTATTATTATGCACCTCATAAACAAGGACATAGGCAATTTCCAAGCACTTGACCCCACCCAGTTCGGATTCGTCAAAGGCAGATCTTGCCTGTTGAACCTGGTTGACTTTTTTGAGACTGTCACCAAGGCCCTGGATGACGGAAAGTCAGTACATACAGCTTACTTTGACTTGACCAAAGCCTTTGACACAATTCCCCACTCGGGCATCATCGAAAAGCTAACACAACTTTGCATAAATCCCTATCTCATCAGGTGGGTGGCCAACTGGCTCACCGATAGGAACCACAAGGTCAGAATAGGTGATTCCACCTCCGACAGCAGACCTGTCACTAGTGCTGTTCACCAGGGATATGTCCTGGGACCGTTACTGCTGTTTAACATTTACTTCTCAGAGGTCCAGGTAAAGACAAAAGTCCTGTGGCTGATCAAGTTTGCAGACAACTGTAAGTTGGGTGTTGTCATTGACTCCCCAAATGATGTTAATATACATCAAGAGGGTCTCACAGCAACAAATAACTGGTGCCAAAGTCATAGCCTTAAGTTAAAATTAAAAAAAAATGTATTATCATACCATTCAGCAAAAACATGGCCCCTTCTGATTACCACATCAATGGCAACCCCCTAAGCACACAACCTATGGTGAGAGACCTGGGTACACAGGTTGAAAACAGTCTCACATTCGACCATCATGTAGCGGCAGTAGTCAGAAAAGCCTTTTACTTGGCTCATCTCATAAGTAAAGGGATTCATTAAAAAGGAGGTTTTTACCTCTCTGTACTCCTCTCTCATTAAGCCAATAATTGAGTACAACACCCCATTTGGTGTGTACCTCTCCAAACACCTGCACCAACAGAAAAGCCACATAAATACCTCACAAAAAGAATCCATGGCCTCCAATACCTGTATTAAGTGGACAGACTCAAATCACTATCACTCTACTTGGTATTGTACAGATTGCTCAGAGGTGATCTGTGTCTTGCCTACAAGGCAGTCTCAAACCCTGCCCTACAAGAGATGCTGCATATCCGTAGGTCTTAAATGTTCGTGCATTACTCAATTGAAAGGCCTAAATTTAACATGTGATATTAACAAAACCTGTTGGAGAGACAGTTTTGTCTCCCAGAGGCTTCCCCATCTCTGGAATACACTTCCCATACATGTCAAACAGAGTATTTTGGCGTCGCTGACCCTCTTCAAATGTAACCTTGATGAGTAGATCAGAAACCATAAATTTGTCCTAGGGATTCCACCTGTGTCCCTCATTGACAGGGGTGACAGGTGCTGACTGAGGTTTCTTTTTTGGGATAAACTCTTGGCTAGGCTTTTAAGGACCCCCAGGCCATTAGCACAGTAACCTCCTATGATCCTATGAAGAAAATTGCTGAGGGCATTGGGGGGGAGGTGATGTTTTTACATTTTTATGGACTGATAGTTGTAAGTAAATTCAATTGGGAACTTTTTTGCAGTTTCATAGGTTAGTACTAGACAGGCATTTTAAACAACTTTGTGTAGTCTAGCCATGCAGTCTAGGAAGTATTGCTTGTAGGGTTACATCCCTTATTGATAAGGTCCACATTATTAATCCCTGTGGTAAAGTATTGTGAACCCATCCAATTATCAAAACTAAGGGGCTATAACATTTATCTTGAGAGGGAAGTTTGTATCACAGGTTAGGAATTCATATTTATGTTACAATGTAAGTTGTGAGTTTTGGAGCAGTTGTTTTTATCATTACGAGCATTTCCAACCAGGAGAAGATCTTGTAAAATAGGGTCTTTCATAGCCTGAAAAGTAAGACAGGGATTTGTATGAGATGTTAGAAAGGAAAATAATTTTTTGATCTGTCGGGATAGCTAAGAGATCCAACTGTCTTGATTTTCTTGGTTAGGAAACTTCCAAACTAGAAATGTTTGGCACGATGGATGCCACTAGACCTTTATATTCAGTAATTGGCCTAATAAGAAATGGGGGAATACAAAGGGACTAATACCTTTTCTGTTCTTCAGAATATACTTTGATAATTAACTGGGCAGTGAAAACGATTTCCTTATTATGACCAGCTGAAAGGTTTGGTCTAGTGAGAGACCAGTTAGCTGAAGAAGATTTATGGAGAGTAGTAGTTAAACTTTTTGCTTCAGGGATATAGACAGCAGCTATGCGTAATGTGGTAGGTTATGAGTATTTGAGTTGTAAACCAATATGCAAAATCTTGTGAGCATGTTGTGATATTCATCCAAACCCGCCTTGGATCTTTGCACTGTAAGGAAAGGAACTGTAGCTATTGTATACCCATGTAAAACCTGCCTAATTTGTTGGTAATATGTACAATTTTATAAGCTTCTGTAACAGAAAAGGCAAGATGCAGACGGGTGTGATGGGGTACTTTCTAAACATATGTTTTACTGTAGTGCTTGCATTCTTATTAGATTATAGGAAGGTTGTAAATGAAATTCATATTTTTCTTGCTTGTAAATTTGAAGTCCAAATATTCATACAGCCATCGTCAGTGTATTATTATTATTATTATTTTTTTTTACATATAGACAAGAAAGCTTCTAAATTCCGGGACTGGTTGGATTGTAGCAGCATGGAGATAAAGCCAAATGCTGCTGCTATGGAGATTCTAGCTTATCTGGCATATGAAACAGTGGCACAGGTAAGGAAATGCAAATGTTTCAGAGAAAACAAAGTACAACCATATATAATAAACTGCATTTTTATCTGAATAAATGTATGTAACTTTGGTAATACTCTCCCAAAAATGCAGGTGAACTTTCTTAACATTTGCTTTAGTAGTATCAGTAATTAGCATTATAAGTAGACTTCAGAATACTATTTGTTACTTGGTAATGTTCACCAAAGGTTACTGAAAGTAGTAATTAAGGTCACTGTTCCTTTCTGGTAGTTGCTTCTGATGAATAGGTAAGCATGTAGCCATGTGATTATTTTTGTATTTATTTACTTAATTTTGTTAACCTGAGTAGAACACTGGTCACATAGACCATTTTCAGGATCAGCCTGGGAACTTAAATCATGAAATAAAATAAAATAATAAACTGAGTTATTTTTTATCAGTGCCCCCCACCCCCTGTATGTTGGTTAAACTTCAAGATAACCGTATCCCTGTTGATTGCTGCATCATCCTCTTCTGGTATTTTTGGATGCCTTTGCCTATCCGTCTTTCTCTTTCTACCTTTCCCAGATTTTTGCTGCCACAATTACTTGTAATTTCTGTTTGTTGGGCACATCCATTTCTTTTATGGAAGTTTTCAAAGCCCGGTAACATCCTAATAACATCCATAAAGGATTTGTAGTGTCCCATTGCCAGGGATCTTTAACAATGGAGAGTTAGCAGCTCTCACTTTTACTAGCCCAAGCTCTACATTTTACGTATTTGTGATCAGACTGTGTACATATGTGCCATATGTGAGTGGCACATATACCATTGACAGCTGCTTACTCCTTTATCCCTGCTGTGGAATTGACTCTTAGGAAAAAAACTCAAGCATTTCCCTAAAGGAGGAAGAAAAGCATCCCTTAGGACTGGGCAGCATTTGGTCTCTACCCATACACAAGTCACTGTTAGCTCAGTGTTGAAGCTTGATGGACCAGCATGCATGATTCATTTTTTTTCTGGTTTTTTAACAACAGTGTAGAGGAGCATTAGTTCTTACATTGGATAATGAATTGGCTTATTCTGTTTTATCCAGATTGTATAATTTCTGTGCAAACTCTTGATTGACTTAAACCTTCTTAACTACTGTAGTATTTCACTCTGATTCATATATAAAAAATTAGTTAATATTTCTGTTTATACAGTTGTTTGTCATAGTTTGCTGTATGTTCCTGTTCTTCCTCCATGACGTAGCTGTTATTTACATCTTTAAGTGTTAACTTTCTCTGTGATTTTTCATTCGTGTTCTGATTCCCATGTCTGTTGTTTGAAAACATTTACCTTCCTGCAACTGTATCTCACCGAGTTACATTTCAATAACTGGATTTGGGCACTGTCTTTCCAGGATTTCTTCACTGGACCTTTGCTGTGGAGAAACCTGTATAAGCACTTCAATGAATTTTTTAAATTGTAAAAGCAATGAGTGAAGTTTGTTTAGGAGGGAAGGAGTAACAGGAAGGACCAATATGCCAGAATAATTGTATTGTACTATTGTATCTGCTTTCGGATACATAAATGCCTAGTACTGGTAAAGCTGTGGGTAATATATAAATCCTGAAATATCTCTTAAAGAAGCTACTGCCACAGGTAGAGGTATTTATCTGATGACAGACAAGGAAAAGTGAGACCAAAAATTATTTATGAAAGATTAGCAAAGTTAGGAGATATTGCCCTTTTACGCATTCTGTCTTTTTTTCCTTACATTATTTACATTTTAATTACTTTTATTAACATGGACAGACCTGCCACACAATAAATACTTGTATGCAGGGATGGACCCTTGTAGCTTTTGCACAGATAAATTAACTTGATCAAAGAGACTATACTGGACGTGGTGGAAATCAAACCCAAGTATGCAGAAGCTAATCCATCCCACAGCCTTGTTTGTCAAACCACACTACTAGTCATTTTCTTGCCCCTATGTACTTGGTTGGGGTTGCTGGTTAGAATTTTTCCTTTCATTGCTCATTTATTTCCTTGCTTCTAGCTCGTCTTAAAGTACTCACTATATATTGCATGCTGTTTTCAATGGTTACAGTCTTTTGCTGCAACCCTACATAACTAAGTCAAGTGCACCTCAAAGTAACATTTCATTTGGACACATCCCACAGATGAAAATCCAATCTGCACTGAATAGGTATTAAGGCTGTATTAACTGCTGTAGCATGGTATGACAAATACTTACTGTATTTAGAAACTGGAAGGTGAAATGCATTAGTTGATTTTGAAAAAACAGTGTTAGGCAAACCATGTGTTTGCTGCCACAAGTAATAATTAATGGTGTGATAATCTGATACACCATGTATATCTTCTTTGGAAAGCTACTCTGTGCAATAAATTTGTACATGTGGGCTTACTCACCCAGTGATCCATGAGTACAATGTAGTTTTCACTAACAGGGCCTATTCTGTGACACCAGTTCTGACATTTTCCTTAAATGCACACTGTACTTAAACTGGTAGGTGCACTATCCTCAGTTCTTACTACTTAGGTTCATAGGTACCCACCAGGCTATTGATTTGTGAGGATCCCAAGAAGCCTAGCCTTATATTTCCCATAGTAGCTTATAGCCCTTATATTTTACATATAAATAACAGAGAGATCTGCCGAATAAGGATATGTTGTATCATTTATATGTTTCCCCGTTTATTGAGGGAGGGCAGGTGTGCTAAACGAGAAATATTTTTGTGGTTACTCTTCCATTTGTCCAAATTTCATTCGAATGGAGTAAGAACAGTAGTATTTTCTCTGATACATGTTCCTATCCCGCCAACATGTTCTCTTTATTCTGCAAAGTGGATTAAGATCCCTTGAGTGGGTGATTACAATACTATTCGACTCACGAATGTGTAATAGCTCTGTCAGAATAGGATCTGTTGAAGCTCTATGTGTGAGGCAGAGGTAGTCTGTCAGTAAGCTGTATGATAAGAAAACGGTCAAAACTTTGAGCCAGACTGCGTAATTTTTATGATTTAGGCCCTTTATTTTTTAATGAGAAATTATTGTGGTCATCCCAATTGTGACAAGTGTTTGGACACAAACACACACACACACACACACACACACACTGAAAAGAGCATAAAACTCAGTGACTGGCGTAATGAATACTGAGTATAGTGGAACGATTATATCCCTGGACCTTGGTGCAGTACATATAGATATAAGCTGTGTGATGAAAAAGCACTCCTTACAACAGTTTATGCATGGTGATCAAAGCACAATTCATTGTCGACAAAGATTCTCAATTACAGGATAAATTTTTAGAGGTATGTGATAGTTATAAGGAAAGTCAAACTTGCCAAAGCATATGATTGTACTTTTGATATTTAGTTTTAGTCCATGATTTTGACACCAGCTATTTGTTTAGAATGGGCCCTCTTTGAGGATATTTGTGTCCTCTGGGGAGCTTATGATGGCACCAAGTTTGCAGATGACTGCAAACATGGTCAGCCACAAACCCTTAACATTACTGTTATGTATTATACACTTATGGTCTGTATGCATAAACTACTAAAAGAGGACATAGCCCTGAAAGTGTGTTGATACTTGATGTTTTGATGTGACCCATGAGAGTGCAAAAATAGAAGGATCTGCATGATACACCTACTGTAGATGATCGTTTTAAGAATCAGCTGATGTCCTGAATTCATACATTGCTACTACTAATGTCTTTTTGTCAGTCTTTGAGAGTATTGTTTTATAAGCCACATTGTGGAATGGTTGTTATGCTTCTTCGCTGATCAGAACTAGCAAACTGTGTTTAATAAATTTACAGGGCCAGATGTAATAGCATTATACCCTTCTAGACTTCTATAAATGTTTTTGTTTATTCTGATGTATGAAAACACGTTTGCCGAGAGTTTCTTCCTTAAAACATTGCAAATATACTTCCGCATCTCGCTATATTTGATTGGTAAAATTTTAAAGTTTTAATACATGCTTTTTTTTCCTTTAGTTAGTCGATCTGGCCCTCTTAGTCAAACAAGACATGGCAGCCAAAGCTGGTGATCCTTTCAGTCAAGCCATATCAGCATCCGTCATACAATATCAGAATACTCTGGAGGTAACGTATTAAGACCTAGTTAACTGTTTAGACATACCTCATGTCAGGTTTGCCATGTAATCCTGCTGTATTTTCATATAGTTGCTGTTTGACTGAACTTTATAGTGTATATCATATTCTTTCAATAATCATTGTGTACTACATTAGTGTTATAAACCTATCACTAAATGTGCTTTAGAACTTCATTTTGTGTATGCTGTTGTACTGCTGATGTTTGTGCTTTATGTGTGTTTGGCCTGGCTTGGTACTGAAAATGATTTTTAACCAGATCACCCAGCTGTTTAATAAATAAATTGATGGATAAAAAGTCATACAGACAGATAAAATGTTTCTTGCTAAAATTGTATTTATTATATGTTGTATGGTACAGTTTAAATTGTTTAATGTATGTGAGCACATTTTGTTTGAATAGTAGCCCTAACAGGAAAAAAAAAACACTTGTTTGTTTAAAAATTTCATTAAATTTTGTCTAGAACAATTGTGTTATTGAAAGTTGATGATGATGACGATGACAGAGTAGAGCTAATGGACCACAGACTTGCAGAAGGAGTTGTGTACCAGTATTGTCTGCTGCAGTACAGCCTGTGGTACCTTATGTATTCGAATGATGGCAGACAGTTGGGAGAACTGATTTAGCATATTCCTTTCTTCCTGTACTTACTCCCATTCCATTGCCACCATCAACTAATCCTGTTTGTGTAGGTATAGTAATTGTAGTAAAAATAAGTTTCCTGTCAGTACCAGTAGTGTATGTGCCACGGAAGTACGCAAGAAAGTTTTCATCCCTTCCAGTTGCTTGGATATGTGACGGTGACAAACAGCAACAAAGAACAATTCAGATGAAGATTGTATTCATGTATAATAGTAACAGCAGGATCAATAAGGGCCAGAATCTACAGAAATGTGGGAACAGGGGCAACTTATATAAAACAATATGCAGACCAGTCACAAATTCAAAAAGAATAGCCAAAGTCAGTGACAGCAGAAAAATAATTAATTTTATTTAAAAAAAAACACAAAACATTCATCTCCTACACCTTGTAGCATCTTGAACACAATCCTTCAAAGACAGTAAAAAAAAAAAACTAGATGAATACAGAAAAGTGTGTCATCCTAATGAATCAAATTCCTCATTCAGTTTACTGTTAATTAATTTTAGTAAGAATTCTCCAAATGCAATGTTAATTCAGCCTCTTTGGTTTTAGAGTATAGCATTTCAGTATAAGGAAACTCTTCTTAAATTGCACCCCTTTGTGGCATTCAGACATTTTCTGAAATGCTAGATTTTAAGCTAACCTTCATCATAAAAATCATCAAAATGCGTAGCCATGGGGCTTTTTACCTTTCATTTAACAATGCCCCTGATATGCTCCAGCAGTCTTGCCAGTGAGGCACCTAAGAAAGTTTCATCCCTTTCAGTTGCTGAATATGTAACAACAGAGAAACAGCGGAGGACTTCAGAAACTTCTTGACATAATGCAACAACAGGATCTCATAGGGCAGTCTCCAGAAAAGTAAGAAAAGGAACAAGTTATGTAAAAGTAAAAAAAAATAAAAAATAAAGGTGTTAAGGGTTGAAATTAGCAGTGTTGGAAATGGCTGTGTATTAACTATGGTATTGCTCTTTTACACTAAATATCCTGGGGGTTGTAGTGATACCATGTTTCCAGGTAGCTTCCTGAAACTCACAAAGGATCTTTTTTGTTCCAGGTAAAAGATGGTCAGGATTTAAAGACATCCTGTTAAGGGCAAGTACCACAGTAACTACAAAGGGTTGCCTAAAATATGACAGAGTTGGAGCACAGGGGGGTTAAGAATGGTTTTAGGGTTGTGAAGCAGATAAGCATCCTAAAAGATGTACCTCCCTGCTGAGTCTTGGTGCAGGCTGTGTTTCATCTGAGGAACCACCGACAGTAGAAACCTTGAAGAAGTTTGGGCACATTCAGAGTGGAGCCCCATAAGAAAGTAGTATGGGGCACCTCAGGAGAAGATGCATCTTTCTTTAGTGGGCTGCATTTTTAGAATGGTTTATCTAAGGCATGTGACATAGAAATAAGGTGTTGCTTGTCTGGTGCCATTATTGAGAAGGACAGAGAACAAATTGTTTACGTTTCAGGAGCATTTATAGTGAATAGGAAGTTGGATACCATTGTCCCATACTGAAATATATTGCATAACTGAAAATAGAATTGGAGTACTGTGGAAGAAATTAGACAAGCAACATGAAAAGTAATTTCCTAGATGTAAGCAAACTCCATTGGTATAGGGTTTAGTCCTTATTATAACATAAGCCTTCTGTGTTCAGGTAGAAGGTGAAGTGCTTGACTTACCTCACATATCTTCGGAGAAGTCACTGGGTTCTTACTACCTCAGACAGATTTTACGTTGGAGAACCAATACTGGCCACTGGTGCATGAATCAGTTGGCATGGGTGCAGGTGGAAATTCATCTTAAGCTGGTCATGTGCACAGGAGTTGTAGGACTGATTTTATGTGACTACTACATTTGATCATAATGCCCATCCAGGGCAGTAGACCACAATGAGAAAGTTTCACACCAGCTGTGATTGATGACTGCCTAGGTACCTGGCTCTCACCTTACTTTATTTGAAAATAATAAGTTTGTTAGACAAAACTGATCCACCTTGGAATATATTGGCTTCACTCATAAAGTTATATTGGGTGGTGTGCGTATGTGTGTGTGTGGGCCAACTTGCCTAGTGAGTGCAGAGCCCGGAGCAGTATTTTATCGACTCTCTATGTTGCCTTTACCAAGCAGTACAAAACAAGATGGTATGTCAAGGAATGAAGCTGCAGAGTTTCTGAGTCATACAGAGCAGCTAGGCAAGCTAAAGAAAGTCTCCCCATAGCAAACTATGAAACCAGGTGCAGCATGGGGGATGCAATAACTACTACCTATGGATGAAATCAGACTCAAGATTTCTAAGCACTGGGTCAAGAGAGTGACTTTAAAAGGAGCTACATGTAAAGGACATTCATTTTCTTTGAATGGATAAAATCAAATAAATCAAAAAAATTCTCATAGACTTTAACAGAAGACATATGTATTGATATAAAATACCAGTATACACAGTTAAAAGCATAATAAAATGTTATTTGCTTATTTTTTTATTAGTTTGTTTTGCTGATAAACATTATAAGCAAAACACAAACCTATAAAAACACAACCAACAAAACAAAAAACACACAACACATTTCAAGCCAAGCCAAAAAAAAAACCCTATTAAAATTTCCCTCTAGATTTAAGGAGGTTATGACAAAGCAGACCAGGAGAGAATTTGAGGCTGCGCATCCAATTTTCTGTGTTTATCTTGAAGGTAGCAAGGGTGCTATTCTGCTTGATACACAGTGGAAATTTGTTCCAGACTTGAGGGATACACTGAGTTATGAATCTGTCATGCCAGTGTGTCTTATTTATCTGCTGATGAATGTTTAGTTCCTTTAAACTGAGTATTTGATGAACTAGTATTTCTGAAATGGAATAAGAGATCAGATAGGGTTGGTTCCTTCATGGCACAAAAGGCTAGCATTGATATCCACGGAGGAGTCTATAACAGTACAGTGAAAGGGCTGCAGGCCTCTCCTGATAACTAAGATTTTTGAGGCCACTGATTTTTTCAGTTACAAATCTCGAAGGTCTCTCAAGTTGTGTGATATGTTTAGATAAATACATCCCAAAAGGTGGCATTATATTCAGTAATGGGTCTGATACGATATTAGTAAAGGGGAATCAAGACAAACTGCATCTAGTGGAAATGCCTTTGGAACTTAGATGGGCCAGTTAAAAGGCTTTCCGAATTACTGTGGAGACATGTTGGACAAATAGTATGGAATTATTAACAAGAGTGCATAGATCCCGTACAACAGTGTCTGATTGGAGGGGTGCATGTCCTGTATGGTAAGTGAAACTGCGTTGTTTACCAAAATGAACTGTGCTTCTTTTTCTTTTACATTTAATTTGAGATCATTGTCCTTGCACCAATTGTTAACATCGTCTAAGTCATGTTGTAGCAACTATGAGTTAGTTGAAGATCGAAGAACAGTACTTGATTTGCAGTCATCTGCAAACTTGGTTAACCATAGCCCAGAAGTGCTGGCCTGAAGGTCTAAGAAATGTATGCCGAAAAGGAGAAGATCTAAAATTGATCCCTGTGGTATACCACTGGTAACTGTTTTGCTTTCAGAAGTGGTTTGACTTTATTGGCCTGAATGCACCAATAAAGACTTAAAATATAAATTCATGGGCATTCAGAAGCCATGTAACTGAAACACTGGTATGTCCTTAAGAGGTCATCAAAATATATTCCATGAACCTTCACTACAGGAGGTTTAAAGTATTACACAGTGAAGACTATAGTTTGGCTGTGTCTTTCCTGTATATTTTATGCTTCACAGTAGGAGCCTGTCATTATCTGTTACGGATGTTTCTATTCAGTCTCATTTCATTCGCTGGGATGTTTGCAAATGCATATAGGTAACTCCTGTGACTCAGTTGGTACAAAGGGTGAAGGTATTTCCATACCTAGATCACTGACTGCTAGCCATGTCAACTTTGGACAAATTAGCTTCAGTTCAGGAGTCTTTACCAATCCTTTGGAATAACAGTGAACACTGCCAAAGTCCTACTTATAGGCCTTGCAGAAATTAAACTTCATAGACTGCATCTTAGACATGCTGTCCTGCAAAGCATATCTTTGTTCGGAAAGGCTTCTTCCTCTGCAGTCTGTGGTGTCACAAATTCTTCACTTTCAGTCAGTCACAGCAGCTGTTTGTCTCTGAGTACTGGGCTTAATGATGGCTGCAGTTTACATGGTCCCTTGTGTAAGATTTCATGAGTGTCCTCTAGTAGTATTAGACTCTCAATGTGCAGTGGTGTCAGTTACTAGCCCCTATGTTCTTGCAGATTTAGGTTTCTAAGGTATACAGGATACATTTGCATTGGTAGCTCGATACTCCAACTCTTACTCTGGAATGCACATTTCAAATTCCCATTCCTGTCTGGATGGACGCTACAGATGCATACTTCCTATAGGCATTGCTTACTGATGACCCACAAGTGGCCCTTCATTCTTTTTCTAGTGCAGTTCTTTCATCACTGGGGAGCATTGCTGCCAAATGCAGCAAATTCTTTCCCTAATCAATCCCTAGAGGGAATTTCACAGGGATGATATCTTTCAGAAATGGCCACCAGGGCTCTCTCTTCTTTTCCCACTTGCATCTTATTACAAAATGTATTCAGAAAGTAAAGGAAAAACAAGCCCAGAATCATTCTCATAACTTGTTTCTTGCCATGGCAAGTGTTTTTCCTTCTGCTTGGGTATAGTCTTATTGAGAGACCTCTCCATCTGACACCCTTCATAATGCCACTAATTCACTTATTTTTTATTGTATTTTTTGCTTTGCATTTATTGACCGGGACAGTCCAATTGTCTTGAGCCCTTTTGCAGCAGAGGTCCACAAAATGCAATAGTATACACAAGATGCAACAGTAAACATAGGTACAATGATGAAACATGAATTAAACATTATATATGTGTATTTGTGTATATAGATTTAGTATGGGAAGGTAGAAGTGACAAATTTTGAAATTGGTAATACTGTGTCTGTTTTATCACGATGATCAAATTTCAATTGTTACCTTAATGTGTACATAGTATACACCACATGTTAACCTTTATGAATCCCTCCCAAAGGGCTGCAAAATATAGTGATGAGTCAATTAAACTTGTTTCAGAAGTGCTAGCCAGTACTTCAAATGCAGTATAATTCAATTTTCAGTAATTTCTGTGTAAAGGCCAAAGTCCATTCAGAATGCAGACTCCTCAATATGTGTTTATACCCTGGGACCCAACCAGGTATCATGTTGTTCTTTGAATATCTGCAAAGAAGAAGACTGTCAAATATGTAAAGGAACCCTGTTCCAGAGTTGAACTAATGACTGCGTTAAATAGTTTGCTTTTAAGGCTGTCCTTAATTCCTCATTTCTGTAAATAAAATATACACCTCAGGTTAATTTACTTGTATTCAACAATTTGGTATTTAGTAGAGCTCAGTATTCTGTAACTGACTGAAAAGAGGCCAGGAAGGGACTGATTTATTTTAAAAGTAATACTGTACCTTATAAAGTTTCATTGAATGCATCCTAAAACCAGGAGATCTCCTGTCTTGTAGGAACAAAACAACATGTTCTGCTCAATGATAGGTCAAACATACGATCTGATGCTGTTGTCTTCATTTGTTCTTCAACCTGTGGGATCAGATCTGAGGATTGGATCTGACTCGGCTGCATACTAAAGCTCTAGGATCCAAAATCTGAGCTCATCTCCTACCCATAATGCTCTGCCTCCCCACATCCTCCAGATCTCATTTGCCAGTCTTTGGTCAAGCATTGGGACTGCTTTTATCTCAGCTCCTCAGGGTTTCAGTGAGTTTTCAGAAGTTTTCACTTATTCTTTCTTTCATATTCACTTTCGTATTTGTATTAATTTATTAAGTTAATCTTTTGTAGCTGGCAGTTTTTCGGCTGTTAGTACTTTCTTTGGGAATAAGTTTCTATTCATTTCTCCCTACCCTTTCTAGCTTTATCCCTTCTCTTCTCTTCTGATCTTTGTTTAAAAAAAAAAAGCAGGTAGTAGTTTCCTGTTAAATTCTCTATTGTTGCTGTCTGCCCTTCCTTTTTCCTGAGCTGATGTTTTGCTGATTGTGGTATGGCTGACTGTAAGCCCGTGGGGTTTAAGAAATGTCTGTTTTGTGGGCACAAGATTCCTCTCTCAGATGCGTTGTGTGTCTTTGGGCTGCCTACTTGGACTCTTCCAGCTCAGTATATGCTGGTTTTAACCAATGAGCGTTGACTGGTAGGAGGAACAAGTTGATTCTCAAAGGCCTCCTTCTTCCACAGTTTCTTCTGCTGTGACACCTTTTAATTCAGGGGCTCAAACCCCCACTAAGAAACACAAAGAATGCAAGAGGTCTCCCAGTAGTTCCCGCCAACCTGGGGAACCTCCTGCCAATTCTTCCAAGTCTTCAGATCTGACTAAATTGGCTACCTCGGCTCTTCTCAGCACAGGGCTCATAGTTTTCCCCCTGAGCTAGTAGCCTCAAGACCTAAGTCCCCTCTTCTGCGACCCCCAAGACTGGTTTCCAGGTCTCCCTCTGTTGCCTCTTCTGCTAGGTCCTACTGTAACCTTTCCAAAGCTAAGGTAGACAGCATGATGGTGAAATTCCTCAAGGCACAAATCCAGCTGGGGATTTTGCCTGCTCCATCCCCCTCTGGATCCATGAGCAATATCCCTGCCTTCACTCCAATATCTCCTTCTCCGATCTGACCCCTGGCTTCGGAGTTATTGAGCCTGAACATACCTGGAGTTGAGAAGTCTGAGCCTACAGTTGCTGTTACCTCGACTCCAATGGTCTCCCTGATTCAACCGGCTCCAACTGTTTCAGAGAAGAGTGGTTCTAAGAGCCATAGCTTCAGTGTTGGGTCTCAGGGTTTGAAGTCAGCCACAAAATTTTCAGAGCTGTCTTGTCCAATCAGGGCTTTGGTGCTTGATATCTCAGCTCCAACTTCTCACTCGGATCTGGGGGCAGTAGGGATTTGTGGAGCTTTCCCATCGATGGCTTTGTCTCTGATGGGGTTGCCCTCAGTGTCTCGATCTCCGTCGGCATTCAAGGTGGTGGGGAGGGTTCGTCTGCACCCAGAAGAGCTTTATCTCTACCTGGAGCCTGGCTCTCCTCCAGCAGTTTGTGTCTTAACTGTCTATCCTGTCACCTCGGAGACAGCCTTCCTAGAATGTCTTCTGGACTGTTTCCTCTGTAGACCACCCAGAATCTTCCGGTACCTCCCCCCCGGCGCACCCCACTGAGGTGGTTCCTTGGAAATAGTGCAAAAGGAGACACTTGGATTGCCTTTTGGAATCCCCCACTGAGGACACTAATCTCAATGAAGGAGATGGGCCCCCGAAATCACCACCTGAGGATGCCTCCTTTGGGGACATTATGGAGATACTTCGCAAAAAAGGTGGTTGGTCTTCCCAAAACCCTAACCCTGAGGAATTGGTGTTTCTGGAAGCTTTTAGGTCAAGACC
The DNA here is from genome assembly GCF_019279795.1 of Protopterus annectens. NCBI lineage: Eukaryota > Metazoa > Chordata > Ceratodontiformes > Protopteridae > Protopterus > Protopterus annectens. The sequence goes on along the minus strand of NC_056729.1, from coordinate 1,109,053,908 downwards.
ATCTACCTTTTGGGTGTCCCCCTTTGCAGACCCCCTTATCAACCTTGTGTAGCTCAGGGCATGGAAAGAGCTGGACACAGTGAAAAATATCCCAAAATGACCCGAAAAGATTATTAGCTCCCCTTCCGACCATCCCTACTGGACTAAAGGTGTTCCTGTCGATGTCATGGTGGTAGCAGCAGCCACCAGAAAGGAGCTGGCTCAACAAAGTTCCACCATCCATCCCCCCTAACAGGGAGTCTAGGGCCTTGGAATGGTTTGGTAAGATGAGTATATGGTTCAGCGACCTTCGCATTGTGAGCACTGAATTATTTGGCACACATAACCAGACTATAGATGGACTTAGTCAAGGAACTCTCTAGTTGTGTCCCAGGGTCCATGTCTGCTGAGGAATAGAACACTTTTTTTCTCCAGGATGGACACCCTACACGAGGTTAATTTCTCATGCTGCAGAAAGTGCTTCACGGGCGACCAGATCAGGTATTGCTACTAGACACCACACCTGGATATGGCTGTGTGATTTCGCAGAACTCTACAAGGTGTCTTTCACCAACACCTCTTTCGATGGATTGACTCATTTTGGTCAAACAGTCAGAGACACTCTCTCCCAAAGTGAATAAAAAGGAAAGACCATGCCTGACATCAGAATCTGCTTTGCTACCCCACAACAGACCTTTTCCAGGAATCAGCATTGAGGTAAGAAGTTGTAGTTCCGAAGATCTCAAGGTTTTTTTCAGGATTCACAGGGACACCTTCCTCCCAGAGGCAGAGGGGAAAATGGCAACAATGGCAGACCCCTCCCTCATGACAGAGGCGGTCCAATGAATCAAAGGTCTCGAGATACTTTCTCTAACAGACTCAATCAGCGATCCTGAAGGATTGCCCAGCTGTTAGTCTCTGGAGGCAAAACCAGCAGAACCAGCAGTCGGACACCAGCCACAAGTCAAGAAGATTGAATTTATTTCTTATTTCTGGTTAAGCGCTTTCTTCCCTTGGTAGGGACTTCTTCAGAACAATTAGTACAAGAAAAACCCAGTTCTTAAATACCCTTAGTACAAATGAATTATGTCACACAATTAATTGATTGAAGAACATTTTGTTAAAGTAATCGATGCACAATAACTTTACATCCACTAACACACAACACTACTACTACCATGTAGTTTAAAATATGTTATTAAAAAATTTGTTAACCTAAAAATCTATTAAAAATTAAAAATAATGAATCTGTTTATTAAATTACTTTAAAACCTACTGCATTATAATATAAAAACTAAGTACAATTTTACAAAACATTGTAACTACAGTCAACGTTACTAACATGCCCATTTACTCCATGATTTGCTTTAATTTCAAGATACAGTCTATATTCGTAGATTCATTTAAGCCCGGTGGCTCTGTTGCATCTAATTTCAGTTGCCATCTCAATTCCTTAACATCTAAGTGCAGTTCAACTGTTTTCCCTTGGGAATCCATTACAGATTGGTCAACAACTGAAAATTTGAAACTATGGTCATTGTACTATTTAATATGCCTATATAATGCATTTGTAAACTTGGCCTTCCTTATATCATAGACATGCTCACTAATCCGGTTCTTGAAAAGCTTACTGGTCTTGCCGATGTAAAAGCCTTGACATTTTTGACACTTAGCCAAATAAACTATATTGGAGCTGTTACAATTGTAATGTCCGTTAATACAAATGCTGTTACCATTTACTTTAAACCTGTCTTTAGTTTCAAATATAAATTTGCAATAATTGCACCTTCCACACTTGAAGTTACCCACAGGTCTATTTGTGGATCTACTACTCTCCCATACATTATTTTCAAAATAATTTTTCAAGGCCCTGTCTTTCCTATAGACTATTTTAGGGAGGTATTTTCCAATCTTTTGCCCTATATTTGCATCAGAGTTCAATATTTCCCAAAATTTAAGAATAACCTCTGAAATGGTGCTGGCATCCAGGTTGTATGTAGTAATAAAGCACAACTCATACCTCTCATGGGCTAGCTTATTCCTTCTAGTCAACTCATGTTGCTCAACATCCTGTTCTACAATCAATTGTTCAACCACTTCTTCCATAGTATCCCTTAAAATTGGTTTATATACCCCCTCCTTACGCTTACCCACCACTTCCTTAGTTATTTTATCCAGGAATTCTGCTGGGTATCCCCTTTTGGAGAACATATCACAAATATTTCCCACTTCTTCTAAAAACTCACATTCACGGCTAAACATTCTGGCTGCTCGAACCATCTGCCCTTTAACTATGGACTTTTTCTGGTGTACCGGATGCCAACTGTTAAACTCTAAATTTGAGTTTGAGAACGTAGGTTTTCGATAAATCTTGGAATATAATTTGCAAGCTCTGTTGTCAAGGGTTAAATCTACATCTAAATAGGATATCTTTTCATTATTATATTCAAAGGTAAATTGCAAAAAATTGACCATGCTGTTATATATCACAAACACTCCTTAAGCTGGCTTTCAGGTACATTCCATAACAAATACAGATTATCTAAAAATCTTGTATAGTACACTACCTCACTCCAATGCACACTTTGCATTAGATATTTTTGCTCCCAATAAGACATGATCAAATTAGCAAAAACTGGGGCACAGGCTGCCCCTATTGCTACTCCAGTTATTTGTTAAAAGTACTGCCCGTCAGAGCATATATAGTATAATGAAAATGGTGACTGTTTTGTTGATGAGGCTGATGTAGAAGTATGGAAGAAAAACAAGTTCGACTTTTGTTTGAATTCTGCCCCAGGTACCCAACAAAGCAATAATATTTCTGATAAATTAAAAGCATTTGAAAAAGACTTAATGGTATACAAAAAATTGCAGATGGAGAACTCCTATTTAAAGAAAAATATAGAACTGGGGTTGGTACCCCATGGGCTCAGGTTTTGGAAGTATCCAAATGGGGCCGATGGAAATGAGGAGCTTCTAAAAGATCTACATGCAGTGTTTGATCGGGCAGGATTTGAAGTCATGAAGCTCATGATTAAGTACAAAAAAAAAATTGATGGACTTGCGAAGTAGTAATATGGATGTATGAAATAAAGACATCCAATCAGACTTGCAATTTTCAAGACACAGAGTAGAATTTACTGGTGTCGCTGAAAAGGTAGACAGATAGTGTAAATTTATTTTTTTAAGAAAGCAAAATAAATAAAAAGAGACATTTATGAGTATTCACATTATAAAGTGTACCCTTGTTCCTCTGGTAACCTAGAAGAGAAAAAGCGTAGCGACCCAAATGACGTCACCCAAGGGGCGGGCTGGTTAACAGCAGCGCCGAAGTTTCAAAAGGATCAACGGTTGAATTCTGAATCCGCAGGAGCTAGTAGTGAGGGGTTAGACGTTTGGAAAGGTTGCGTGACAAGGAACAACAGTTCCGTTTTTCCTAGGCCAACCACAGGGATTATATACAGCAAGAAGCAAGACCAAAGAAGTCCAGGAACAAATATTCCTAGAAGAAATAGCTTGTGAAGAAGTTGGCGTCCCTTATGGTAGCGCAAATATGGGTGAAATTTCCTCAACTTTAAATGATAATCCTATTGTTGATAAAGGTATGTTGTATAGCAACCACAACATTGAAACAGAGACAGTTCGTGTAGATGGCCCTCATGGTAGAGTAAGTACGGGTGAACTTTTACCAATTATTTATGACAATTTTTCTGCTGCTAAACGTATGTTGCACTCAAGGGGGATTGACATTAACTTTAATAATGATGAAACGAGTAATAATTTTGAAATGACTGAGACAGGTGAGGAACGAACTGTCTACTCATTGACTGTGCTATGGCATTAATGGAAAATGACTGTTTTTTAAAAAATGGTGCAATTTGTATTTGTAATGAAGAACTGGGTTGTGAGGTGATTGAAAATTTTCACGACACTAGTAATTTACTTAATGGTGCCATTACAGGAAAAGAAGGGGTTGAAAATGAAATGTGTTATTCAGTGAACACCTGTGACAGTTTTGATTTAAATTTTTTGTTTGGTAACAATGGGGGAAACCCTGATGTAAACCTTGAATTAGTTTGGAATGATTCAGAGGGGAATAATACAAGTACACCAAAAGAAAATATATATGACTGCACTGTATTTGAAGATGATATAGTCAATATTATTAGTAACAGTATGAATGATTTTAAAATTATGACTATTCAGCGAAGGATTTAGGTGTGGAACATGCTAATTTTTAGCCAAGGGTTTTACATTTGTGCCCTCTAGCAAGGGAACTATAACTGACACCTTAATTGGTTTAAAGTCATTCACTCGAAAAATAAACTTAAAAATCTGGTTCAATGAACAAAATTACAGTGTGGGTAATGAAGGTATTTTAAAAAAAACAAGTGTGTTCAACCCACCGTTAAATAATGTTATAAGATTATATGAGAGGTTGTGTGAAAAAGTGATTAGGCATCTATTTAAGCAACGAAAAAGTCACTAGTTTAATAATATGACCAATGAAGAGGAGCGATTTTTGCACGAATTTACTAATGATAAGACAATTCGTATTATGAAACCCGATAAAGGAAGTGGGGTGGTGATAATGAATAAATGTGAATATTTAGATAAAATGAACTTATTATTAATGGATGGTACTTATCAAGAGAGCTCTTTAACGAAATACACATAGCCTATCAGAAGATAGATTTGGCTTTGGAAGACATGTTATTTCAAAAGCAGATTATTCTGGAGGAATTTGATTATCTAAAAAATGAGCACTCCATGATACCAAATATATTTGGTATACCTAAAACACATAAGGGTTTAACTAGATTGAAATTCCGTCCTATAGTACCTATAGTAGATGGACATAGATCTAAGACATGTTATGTTAGTAAGTTCTTGGACAAGAGTATGCAGAAGAGTTTATCACAGTTTTCTTATATTACTAAGGACTCGTGGGATTTCCTGGGAAAATTAGGGACTATCAAATTGGTTTCTGGTTTAATTATGGTGACTATTAATGTGACTAATTTGTTTTCAGTTATTTCCCACTTAGAAGGGATACAGTGGTTGGAAAGGCAATTACACAAAACAGGGTTTTATGACCAAGATGCCATTAACAAGATTTCTGCACTCATGGACATGGTGTTAGAGAACAACTATATATGCTTTGAAGGGCAGCACTTTAAACAAGTAACTGGAGTAGCAATGGGGGCAGCCTGTGCCCCAGTTTTTGCTAATTTGATCATGTCTTATTGGAAGCAAGAATATCTAATGCAAAGTGTGCATTGGCGAAAGGTAGTGTACTTTACAAGATTTTTAGATGACTTGTTTTTGTTATGGAATGGATCTGAAAGCCAGCTTAAGGAGTGTTTGTGTTATATTAACAGCATGGTCAATTTTTTGCAATTTACCTTTGAATATAGTAATGAAAAGATATCCTATTTAGATGTAGATTTAACCCTCGACAACAGAGCTTGCAAATTATATTCCAAGATTTATCAAAAACCTACGTTCTCAAACTCATGTTTAGAGTTTAACAGTTGGCATCCGGTACACCAGAAAAAGTCCATAGTTAAAGGGCAGATGGTTTGAGCAGCCAGAATGGTTAGCCGTGAATGTGAGTTTTTAGAAGAAGTGGGTAATATTTGTGATATGTTCTCCAAAAGGGGATACCCAGCAGAATTCCTGGATAAAATAACTAAGGAAGTGGTGGGTAAGCGTAAGGAGGGGGTATATAAACCTATTTTAAGAAATACTATGGAAGAAGTGGTTGAACAACTGATTGTAGAACAGGATGTTGAGCAACATGAGTTGACTAGAAGGAATAAGCTAGCCCATGAGAGGTATGAGTTGTGCTTTATTACTACATACAACCTGGATGCCAGCACCATTTCAGAGGTTATTCTTAAATTTTGGGAAATATTGAACTTTGCTGCAGATATAGGGGAAAAGATTGGAAAATACCTCCCTAAAATAGCCTATAGGAAAGACAGGACCTTGAAAATTTATTTAGAAAATAATGTATGGGAGAGTAGTCGATCCAAAAATAGACCTGTGGGTAATTTCAAGTGTGGAAGGTGCAATTATTGCGAATTTATATTTGAAACTAAAGACAGGTTTAAAGTAAATGGTAACAACATTTGTATTAACGGACATTACAATTGTAACAGCTCCAATATAGTTTATTTGGCTAAGTGTCAAAAATGTCAAGCCTTTTATATCGGCAAGACCAGTAGGCTTTTCAAGAACCGGATTAGTGAGCATGTCTATGATATAAGGAAGGCCAAGATTACAAATGCATTATATAGGCATATTAAAGAGTACAATGACCATAGTTTCAAATTTTCAGTTGTTGACCAGTCTGTAATGGATTCCCAAGGGAAAACAGTTGAACTGCACTTAGATGTTAAGGAATTGAGATGGCAACTGAAATTAGATGCAACATAGCCACCGGGCTTAAATGAAACTACGAATATAGCCTGGTATTCTGGTATCTTGAAATTAAAGCAAATCATGTGGTAAATGTGGTAAATGGGCATGTTAGTAACGTTGACTGTAGTTACAATGTTTTGTAAAACTGTACTTAGTTTTTATATTATAATGCTGTAGGTTTTAAAGTAATTTAATAAATAGATTTATTAGTTTTAACTTTTCAATAGATTTTTAGGTTAACACATTTTTTAAACTACATGGTAGTAGTGGTGTTGTGTGTTAGTGGAAGTAAGGTTATTGTGCATCTATTACTTTAACAAAATGTTCTTCAATCAATTAATTGCATGACATCATTAATTTGTACTAAGGGTATTTAAGGGTTGGGTTTTTCTTGTGCTAATTGTTCTGAAGAAGTCCCTACCAAGGAAAGAAAGCTCTTAACCAGAAATAAGAAATAAATTCAATCTTCTTGACTTGTGGCTGGTGTCCGAGTGCTGGTTCTGCTGGTTTTGAGTTCATGGTGATATTTGTTTGATTACTCTCTGGAGGCAGTCGGGGGACATTTGCCTTTACACTCAGCAGCCTGGCAAGCCATCACAAAAGATCATTGGGTGTTAAAGATTATATCCAGAGGTTATTCAGTACCCTTTTTCCAAAATCCCTATCCAAGCAAGATCCTCCTTGATGTTCCACCCAATCAGAGGGAGGCTGTAGCCTTAGAAATTTCAAAGCTGCTCTCAAAGAGAGAGTCATCCAAAGTTTCCCCCAACATGAACTTGGATCAGCCATCTACTCCAAATTCCTTTTAGTGCCCAAAAAGACAGGGGGCCTCAGGCCCATTCTGGACCTTATGATCCTCAACAAATCAGTTGCCATTTCAAAGTTCTGAATAGTCACTATTCAGTCCATTCTGCCTTTCCTGCAGAAGGATGACTGGATGTGCTGTATAGACTTTCTGGATGCGTACCATCACTTCAAGATGAACAGATGCTCCAGAAGTTCACTCCACTTCCAGCTGGGAGCTAATCAGTACCAGTTCAGAGTACTTCCCTTTGGTCTCTCCACAGCCCCCAGGATGTTCCCCTAATGCATGGTAGTAGAGGCAACTCACCTGAGATTGCAAAGATTCCAAGTGTTTCTCTATCTGAATGATTGGCTCCTAACTGCTCCCACCAGACATCGACTCTTAGAAGCCAGAAATTTCCTGTTCCATCTAGCCTCTACCATGGGCATCTCCATCAATCTAAAACAGTCTCAGCTCCAACCGGTACAAATCATAGACTTCATCTGGGCCTGCCTGAACACCATTTGTTCTTTAGTGCTTCTCCCTCTGGACAGAATCTTCACCTTGAGGTCTTATATCAAGCAAATCATGGATATTCCTTCTTCCCCCAGTAAGTCTTGTTCTGAGGACCTTGGGGTCCATGGCAGCCACGTTTATTGTGGTTCCTGTAGCATGCCTTCATATGAGAGTACTTCAGTGGACCTTGGCAGTTTAGTGATCCCTTCTGTGAATCACCCAATAATAATCTCTCAAGCCTGCAAACAATCTCTCCTCTGGTGGCTCCAGTTGGAGGACATCCTTCAATGCCGACCGTTCATCCTTCCCCCTCCCAAGGCCACTACAACCATGGATGTGTCCCAGTTTGGGTGGGAGGGGCATTATCTGGGACAAACAGTCCAAGGCACATGGTCTCCTCTAGCGAAACAACTTGCATTATAAATGTCCTTGAGATGAGAGTGGTGCTTCTTGCTTTGCAAGCCCTTCATTCCTCTCTTCCCACAAGAACTTTTGTAATTCAGATGGACAACATGTTAGTGGTCTGGTACATCAACAAACAGGGAAGAACCAAGTCTTACCCCTTTTGTCGAGAAGCCATGAAGCTGTGACAATGGGTGATCTCTTCCAACCGCGTTCTCATAGCAATGCACATTCTGGGGAAGTCGAACATCCTGGCAGACGGGCTCAGCAGGACCATTCTGATGCCTCATGAGTGGTCTCTGAATCCTTCAGGGGCAGATATGATCTTGCAGAGATGGAAGTCAAATTTGCTATAATCTGTTTGTGTCTCCTTCCAACACCAAGTGCAGCGAGTTTTTTGCCCTGATCCCTCCTCAGGGACAATCACCAGGAGAGGCTCTAGTCCATGCTTGGTCCCCTGGTGCACTTTATGCCTACCCTCCTCTTTTCCTCATTCGTAAGTTTCTGCAAAAACTTGGAGGTTGAAGAGCCAAGTGATCCTCATTGCTCCCTTTTGGCCTCAACAAGTTTGGTTTCCTTTCCTTTGGTCTCACCTGGTTTGTCCACAGTGAACTCTGGATCCTTTCTCCAGATCTTTTGTCCCATCCTTTGGAACATCCCCATCCAGATCTTTTGAACCTGAAACTAACCTCTTGGTTACTCCCATTCCAATGATGGCTAGAACTTCCTGGCTTTCTTCCCCAATTAGAAAAAGTTTGATTGCAGCAAACAAACCATCCACAAGGAAAACATACAATAGCAAGTGGAAGAGGTTTTCCTTTCAGGCTCATCAGAACAATCTGGACACCTTTATGGCCCCAGTTTCTCCTGATTAAGATTTTCTGGTTTCCATTTTTCATAACAGAGCTAGTTTGTCTATGGTGAAAGTGCAATTGGCGGCCATTTTGAATTTTCACATTGAGGAACATTTTTTCTCTTTGGCCTCATCTAAGTTGTTCAAGGCCTTTTTAAAAGGTACCTTTCTCCTTCACCCTCCTATTAAGGATCCTTCTCTACCTTGGGACCTTACCTTGGTTTTGCAAGCTTTAGTCTCGCCTCCATTTGAAGACTGTCTTTTTAGTGACCATCACCTCAGCCAAAAGTGTGTCTGAATTACAGGCTTTATCTTGTAAGCCTCCATATTTAGGTTTTCTTAAGGACAGAGTTACTTTGTTTACTAACCCTGCACCTTGTGTTTGTAAGGCAAACACCTTAACCATTAGGCCACCCTCCCAACCCCTATTACTTTAACAAAATGTTCTTCAATCAATTAATTGCATGACATCATTAATTTGTACTAAGGGCATTTAAGGGCTGGGTTTTTCTTGTGCCAATTGTTCTGAAGAAGTCCCTACCAAGGAAAGAAAGCTCTTAACCAGAAATAAGAAATAAATTCAATCTTCTTGACTTGTGGCTGGTGTCCGAGTGCTGGTTCTGCTGGTTTTGAGTTCATGGTGATATTTGTTTGATTGATTTGACTTTATCCAATTCTGTGAACTATAATGCACAAACATTATATTGCATTAATTTATCTTGTTTAACCTTAAATAATGATATGTTAAAAGTTTTATATAAAGGGAGCAAATTTGTTCCCACTGTTTTTCCTTCTCTTGCTGATATTTACCTAGAAATTAAGGCTTTTGTCAGGAAACTACTGCTTAAAGTTTATTTTAGAAGGAATTTAGAGAAAAATGTTTTTCATTCTGAATTGAATGAAGGCCCTAAAGAAACTTGCAGTGATTTGGAACTTGATGAGAGCCTAATGAATCTGTCTGTTTATAATTATGAATGCGATGAACTGGATTCTAGTAATGATATGTTAAATGATGAAAACATAAATACAAACTTCAGTTTTTTAACTGGATATGGTAAATTATCAATGCCTCATTTTAAGAATACTGATAACAAGTTTACACCACATATTTTTGTGCCTGCCATTTCCATCTTTCAAAAAGTCTTACTTAGGGAAATAGAGATCTCTTATAAGGAATTTTGTAAAGAAAAAAAGCATTTTAATTTAAATAAAGAGGAATGGCTGGCCTTAAAACATTTGAAGAAACTTAAAAATGATTATATTTTCAAATGTGCAGATAAAGGTGGAAATTGGGTCATTATGGACAAAAAAGATTATTGTAAAATGGTTAACAAATTATTGTTGAACCATGAAGAGTACAAAAAGCTGGAAAGTGACCCCATAAAATCTTATAATGAAGAATTGTTATTTTTGTTGGAAAAGGGTGAATGTTTAGGGTTTTTTACACAAGCTGATGTTAATAAAATGTATATAAAAAACCCTACTATACCCGTTCTATATGCATTGCCAGAAATCCACAAGGACATAGTAGAGCCTCCTGGTAGACCTATTGTGTCTGGGGTAGGCTCTTTTTTGGAAAATGTAAATATCTTTTTGGATTTTCAACTGAAGGCATATTTAAATAGGGTAATTGCTCATATTTCCAATACACAAGATCTTATTAGTGAGATATCAAAAATTCCCTGGAATTATGATTATTATTGGGTCACTATTGACGTAAAATCTCTATATACTAACATTGACATTAAATGGGGACTTGAGTCGATATTCAACATGTTAGGTGAGGGACCTAGAACCAGTTTTTTGACTAGTTTATTGGAATTTTGTTTGACCCATAGCTACTTTCTGTTCAATAAAGAATATTTTTTACAAGTGAAAGGCACTGCAATGGGTGCAGCTTATGCACCATCTTATGCTGTGATTTATATGGATTCATTTGAAAAAAAGTTTATTTATCCTACTAATTTTTTCAAAAATAATGTGGTTTTGTACATTTTTTTGTTTTATTGATGATTTAATTTTGATTTATAGGGGGGACATGTTTGAATTATTTGAGTTTTTTGAGATGTTGAACAATAATGAACATAATCTTTCTTTTTCGTATGAGGTTAATAGAAATGAAATTAATTTTCTTGATGTAACTTTATTTGAAAGAGGAGATTAAATAGAATTTAGACCTTTTAGAAAACATACATCCGTGAATATGTTTTTGCATGCAACCAGCATGCATCCTCCACATTTATTAACAGCATTGCCACATGGGGAGTTCAAAAAAATCCATGATCATACCAGTATAGAAGTTGAAGTAGAAAATGAATTAAATAAAGTTTTTCTGAAATTAATGGACAGAGGATATAATAAAAATCACTTATTAAGATGTTGGGATACCATAATTGGAAAAAGTTCCATAGAAGTAAGTTCAGGGACTAGTGTCAAATATCCAGTGAGAATGAATGAAATGAGAGAAGATATAGATAAAATATTTTTTGTAACTAAATTTACAACGTTCTCTAATAAGCTTGTTTCACTGGTCAACAATTTTGGTATCTTATAAGTGATGATGAATCCACAGGTCAATTATTTCCACATTCTGTGACTTTTTCTTATAAGAGAGAAAAAAATCTAAAAGAAATGTTAAACAATAATTTATTGAACATGGTGAGACCTATTTCTGATAAAGTGGGCACCTTTGTTTGTGGTTCTTGTAGTGTGTGTGATAAAGTGATTAATGTGAAGCTAATCAATAAGATAAACCATACTTCAGACATTATTTTAATTGTAAATCTACCAGTGTTGTGTATATATTGGGCTGCTCTTGTACAGACATTTGGTATATAGGACAAACTAAGAGGATGGTAAGAACAAGAATATTGGAGCATTTGAAAGACATAAGGAACTTGAATCAATTCAGTCCAGTTGCCAAACATTTTATTGAAAAACATGGAGGTCGCCCTGATAGTTTAAGATTTAGTGTATTGGGGAAACCTTTCACTCAAAGGGGAGACAACATAGTAAATAAATTGTTAGAATTAGAAACCAGAATGATATTGAAATTTAACACCTTAAAACCTAATGGTTTAAATCAGGAATTAGGTATTTAAAATTAGATATCTAAAATTGTATTTATTATTTTGAACATAGCATCATTATATGACATCTATATGTTTATATAATATTTCATATATTTATATATATTATAATATTTATTTATCTGATAATAACATATATTTATTTAATAACTTTTTGACATTCATTATTTATTTTATTTGATATTCGTATGCACATACATTTGAATTATATTCAACAAATGAATTCTGAAAAGTTTTTTTTCAATGGTCACTTTAACATAATGTCTATTCCATTATTAAATTGAAACTTTAATTAATTAATTGATTGATTGTTTCTAATCAAATGGTATATAAATGTATTGCCATGATGGAGTAAAATGTGATCCTTGAAGGCGAATTGCCGAGGTACCAGATCGTTGGAACAATAAAGGAATTATTGGTGAAGTACTGGCTGATTGGTGTGTATCTTTCGTATTCAGTTTCTGAGCTTTTGTGTTTTTGGCGATATTTGTTTGATTACTCTCTGGAGGCAGTCGGGGGACATTTGCCTTTACAACCAGCAGCCTGGCAAGCCATCACAAAAGATCATTGGGTGTTAAAGATTATATCCAGAGGTTATTCAGTACCCTTTTTCCAAAATCCCTATCCAAGCAAGATCCTCCTTGATGTTCCACCAAATCAGAGGGAGGCTGTAGCCTTAGAAATTTCAAAGCTGCTCTCAAAGAGAGAGTCATCCAAAGTTTCCCCCAACATGAACTTGGATCAGCCATCTACTCCAAATTCCTTTTAGTGCCCAAAAAGACAGGGGGCCTCAGGCCCATTCTGGACCTTATGATCCTCAACAAATCAGTTGCCATTTCAAAGTTCTGAATAGTCACTATTCAGTCCATTCTGCTCTTCCTGCAGAAGGATGACTGGATGTGCTGTATAGACTTTCTGGATGCATACCATCACTTCAAGATGAACAGATGCTCCAGAAGTTCACTCCACTTCCAGCTGGGAGCTAATCGGTACCAGTTCAGAGTACTTCCCTTTGGTCTCTCCACAGCCCCCAGGATGTTCCCCTAATGCATGGCAGTAGAGGCAACTCACCTGAGATTGCAAAGATTCCAAGTATTTCTCTATCTGAATGATTGGCTCCTAACTGCTCCCACCAGACATCGACTCTTAGAAGCCAGAAATTTCCTGTTCCATCTAGCCTGTACCATGGGCATCTCCATCAATCTAAAACAGTCTCAGCTCCAACCGGTACAAATCATAGACTTCATCTGGGCCTGCCTGAACACCATTTGTTCTTTAGTGCTTCTCCCTCTGGACAGAATCTTCACCTTGAGGTCTTATATCAAGCAAATCATGGATATTCCTTCTTCCCCCAGTAAGTCTTGTTCTGAGGACCTTGGGGTCCATGGCAGCCACGTATATTGTGGTTCATGTAGCATGCCTTCATATGAGAGTACTTCAGTGGACCTTGGCAGTTTAGTGATCCCTTCTGTGAATCACCCAATAATAATCTCTCAAGCCTGCAAACAATCTCTCCTCTGGTGGCTCCAGTTGGAGGACATCCTTCAATGCCGACCGTTCATCCTTCCCCCTCCCAAGACCTCTACAACCATGGATGTGTCCCAGTTTGGGTGGGAGGGGCATTATCTGGGACAAACAGTCCAAGGCACATGGTCCCCTCTAGCGACCAACTTGCATTATAAATGTCCTTGAGATGAGAGTGGTGCTTCTTGCTTTGCAAGCCCTTCATTCCTCTCTTCCCACAAGAACTATTGTAATTCAGATGGACAACATGTTAGTGGTCTGGTACATCAACAAACAGGGAAGAACCAAGTCTTACCCCTTTTGTTGAGAAGCCATGAAGCTGTGACAATGGGTGATCTCTTCCAACCGCGTTCTCATAGCAATGCACATTCTGGGGAAGTCAAATATCCTGGCAGACGGGCTCAGCAGGACCATTCTGATGCCTCATGAGTGGTCTCTGAATCCTTCAGGGGCAGATATGATCTTGCAGAGATGGAAGTCAAATTTGCTATAATCTGTTTGTGTCTCCTTCCAACACCAAGTGCAGCGAGTTTTTTGCCCTGATCCCTCCTCAGGGACAATCACCAGGAGAGGCTGTAGTCCATGCTTGGTCCCCTGGTGCACTTTATGCCTACCCTCCTCTTGCATTTATTTGTAAGTTGGGCAACATAGAATGATTTCCTCACTGCTATAGACACGTGATGGTCAAAGGCTAGGTTACTGTCTATGTGTGTCCCTAAGTTCCTGACTACAGGGACAGCTCTAAGGGGCGTGTTGTCAATATGATAGTTACTATGAGTGGATGAGTTCCCAAAGGATACCAGTATGCATTTCTTGGCGTTTAGTTTTAGTCCATGGCTCTTTCACCAGATGTTTGAATGTATCAGCCCTTCCTGGAGATCATTTGTATCAGTGTGGGATTCATTGACAGCTCCTAATTTGCAATCATCTGCATATTTAGTCAGCCAGAGATCACTGACATTGGCCTTGACTTCAGAGAAGTAAATGCCAAAATGGAGCGGCCCACGGACCAGTCCCTGAGGGACTCCACTTGTGACTGTCCTCTTTGTAAAGGTGGACTCCTTAATTCTAACTTCCTGGGTCATGTCTGTGAGTCAGTTGACTATCGATCAGATGACATACAGGTTTGTACCTAACCTCATGAGTTTGTCAACAATGCCCAAGTAGGGTGTTGTGTCAAATGCCTTGGTCAGGTCAAGGTAGACAGTGTGAACCCTTTTGCCCTCATCCATTGATTTGGTGACCTTCTCAAAGAAGTCCACTAGGCTGAGTAGCCATGACCTTCCCTTTGTGAAACCAAAGTGGGTTGGGTCCAGGGTCTGGAGGTTTACTGTATCATTATTGATCATTTCCATGATGATTCTTTCCATGTCTTTGCATACAAGACTAGTGAGACATATGGGTCTGCAGTTTCCAAGGTCTGTACATGGCCCACCTTTGTGCAGAGGGATGACTGTTGCTGTTCTTCATTCATAAGGTGTGAAGCCTGTTTAGAGGCTGCAGTTAAATAGTTCCAGAGGGCCTGATAGGTCATGTTTCATGCTATTTAAAAGGCATCTTGGGGTATTGCCTGGGCCCATTGATGCAGTGTTCTTGGCTTTAGAGAGAGCATTAAGGACATGTTCCCTAATGATAATGGGGGGCAGGTTACATTTGAAGGTATTTCCTGAGGGAAGGTTGAGGGAGAGGGAGGGGTAATGTTGGAGCTGAATTTGTCGGCCAGTAGGTTTGCTATATCTTCTGGCTCAGTATCGATGGCTTCATTTACAATGAGCTCTGTACACAATTCCGTCTTACCTTTGAAGCTGCAGACAGAGCTAAAGAATGTCTTGTAGTTGTCCTTGTCCTTTGAGGCCAGATTTACCTCAAATTTGGATTTGGCAGACTTTATTTGTCCTCTGAATTGTTTGTTTAGTTTGATGAGAGTGTTTTTTTTTCCTGCTGGGTGCTGCACCTCCTAATTTTTGCCAAGATTTTCTTCCTTCAGTTGTACAGTCTGTTGATTTTGTGATTCCACAAGGATGCCATGTTTTTTGAATTAGCTCTATACTTCCTGGTGGGTACAGCTGCCTCTGTGTAGCTTTTAACATAGGTTCATATGTGTTTACTAGGCTAATGGACCTGAGGCCTTTACAAGCCTAGCCATAGGATTAATCTGGCATAGTGCCACCCGACCTTAGTTCCCAGTGCATCTGTCGAGTAGAGCCACTGGTGTTATCCCCAGGGTGAATTTTCTGTTTCCCGTCCACTCATCAAGATTCCTCTTGAAGAGGGTCAGTGAGGTGCTCTGCTTGACATGTATGGGAAGTCTGTTCCATAGCATGGGCAGTCTCTGGGTTATGATCCTGTCCCTCCAGCATGTTCTGTTAATTGTGGTAATGAGGTTGAGGTCTCTGGAGCATGTAGTGCGGAGGGATTGGGATTTTTTTAGATGCAGCATTTCTAACAGAGCTGGGTCAGACATGGCTTTGTAAGTCAAGCAGAGATCGCCTCTAAGTAGGTGATATGAGACAGAGAATAGTTGGAGTTTTTTGAGTCTGTTCATATAGGACAAGTGTTTAAGAACTAGGATCCTTTTTGTGGGGTACTTTTGTGGCCTCTCCAGTTGTTGCAGGTGTCTAGTGAGGTACATGCCAAATGGGGCATTGTACTAGATGATTGGCCTAATGAGGGAAGAATAGAGAGAGACGATGACCTCTTTCTTCCTGGATGCAAAACCCTTAGTAATGAGATGTGCCACATAGATGGACTTTCTGACCACAGTGGCAATGTGGTGATGTTTGTATAGGGCTTCTTTGAACTGTTCTGCATAGGTGGCAGCATTCACAGGGTTTATGGGGGCTTGCAATTTTGCCAGATTATCACTTAATAGCAGGAAGTTAGCCTTAGACTAGTTCCTTAATATTCCAGAGTTTACTAGAGGTCCAGGTTTTATTTTTACTTCAAAGGAGACCATCTTGTGATCTGACCTTACCAGGAAAGACATTGCACTAGGGGGTGTTCAGCAATGTCCCATATTAGTAAGGACCATATCAAGTATGATTGCACCCCTGGTCGGAGTATTGACAGTCTGGTTCAGGGAGTTTGTGTTTACAAATTCCAGGGATCTCTGTGCCTGTATGTTTGGTGTCCTACAGGATTCCCAGTTAATAGTGGGGTAATTAAAGTTGCCCATAAATATGGTATTGGGTTGGATGGTGAGTGTTTCCTATAAGTTTAAATACATGGTATGGGTTTCCTGAGACATAGCAGGGAACCTATAGCTTGCAAGGAAGTGGTATTGTATTTTGCCTGTGCTGATTTGAATATGGAGTAGCACAAGTGCATTGTCCTGTTTGACCAGCCTTGAGATATATTTATTTTTGATGTAAATCGAGACACCCCTGCCTTTAGTCCTTGTCTATCTAGTAGCCAGTCTAAATGTGTGGAAGGCATTATAATCTTGCACTGTTGGTGCGCTCTCTGTGGATTTAAGCCATGTCTCAGTGACCACAAAGACATCAGCATTCTCTAGGGGGTTGGGTTTTTTTGTTGAGACTCTTAGCATTGAGCAGTAATACCATTAGATTTTCTTGGTTATGACTTGCTATGTTGGAAGTACTTTCAAGTTTGACATTGCCTAAAAAAGGCACTATGGGGAATACAGTGTTTTACCTAATATTCGAAAGCCTAAAGTAGAGAGGTGCAAACCATCCCTGGGAAAGCAGTATGGTCTGTTGACCATCTCCTTCCATGCTGACAGATATTGCACCCCCTTAGAATGACACAAGAAACTAAGCCGATTATTAAAGTCAGTCATATTTTGTTCATATTATGGCATCATCCTTGTAGAAGGAATATGCTAGGCTCATACCAGCCTGGGACACATATTCCAAGAGCTCCATGATGTCTCTCTTCATATAGTCTAGGGAGGTACGTCTCAGATCATTTACACCCACATGGACTATTACTGAGCCCTACTGGTACTTGTGGTCCAATGACCTGAATATATATGTAATGTGATGGATCCTAGCCTGTGATAAGCAACTGACCCTGACTTTCTCCTTACTCAGCCTGGTGAGAGGGATATCAATGTGTCTCACGATGGAATTCACAATGACCATAATGTTGGATTGTGTGGTCGCTTGCATTATGGGCTTAGAAGTAGAGGCTCCATAAGTTGTGGCTGTATGTGCTGATGTGGGTGTTGTTTTGACAGAGTGCATTTGGAGCTGCTGATGGTATTTGTTATGTATAATTTGTCTAGGAGGTCTTTGGGGTTTAGGAAGGTTACATTTAAGTGCCTCAGCTTATGTGAGTCTCTGTCTGCTTTGAATTGTGTGTTGTGGGTGCAGTGTGTGTACTACTGAGAACCTTATTGACATAAGGAGTACTTTTATGTCAGAGCCTTGCCTCTAGTGACATTGTGTAAATACATCTTTCACATAGCATATCATTTTGTTTGAGAATTAACTGGTTGTCAGTAAATATGAGGTCATTTCTACATTGCCTCAGGATGCCCATAATCCACTAAGCTGGTAATGGAGATAGTGGGAAAGTTCGTATCCATGGCAACAGACCATTTTTATTGATTAGACAGTTGGAGTGAGAATATAAAGCAATGTCAGGAGTATCTGGTTTGCAACTCTGGGGCAGTGCTTGTCACTGCAAACTAGTTGTCCTGTGTACAACTAGGTACTGGTGAAATTTCAGTAGAGCTTTTACTGGAAAATGTCACTTTAGGTGTCTGTTTCTATACAGGACACTGCCGAATACTTGATGGGAAACTAATAAGTAGATCCTGAAAATTTAAGGATGAAGTACTTAGGTAGATTTTCTGAAGTTAGAAACAATTCAAACAGTACTTACTGCAAACTAAGAATTAGCAAGAATGATGAAAAGAGGAGAGTCACGTGAATGGCTACTGCCTGGCTGCCACTGTTGCTGCTGGTCTCACCACAGCTTCACTCTTCTGGGATACAGTGCTCTTTTGCTTCTTCTCTCATCAGAAGCAAAACAGTAGCACCAACCCCAAGATGAAAAGCAGGCCACAGCTAGTTTGGTGATCCACAGGCTTATCCCAGATGATGCAAGGGTTTGTAAGCTTGTTGTAGCCTTTTCCATCTAGATGCCTTGAACAGCAACCAGACCAATCAGGAATGTCAAGCACAGCCACTCACTGCCAAACCAAAAACAGTCAGGAATCAATGCACTATGCTTCTTCTCTCACCAGGAGCAGATTATAAGCACAAATCTCAAGCTGTCACCTCTGAAGCAGTTATTAGGCTTTCCAGTGATAAGTAATCAGGAGGAAATAATGTCCCAGTGCTCCTTCTTTCACCAGGTGAAAACAGAAGCACTAATCCCATGATGATTACTGAAAAGCAGAATGTGGGCTCTCCAGTAATTGGTGGTCTTGCAATGGATGTTGCAGATTTGAAAGGTAAGATGGAAATGTTGTTTGTCTTTTGGCTTTTCCCAGTAAGGGGTCGCCACAGCAGAACTCCGGTCTGCTAATGATTGGCAGTAGATTTTTATGAAATGCCGAGGTGCCAGCTTCACGGCCAACCTTCAACGAAGGCATGCCTATTTACGCACGCATGTCTTTCAAATGCTACCCAACCATGGGGAGGACATGCAGACTCCACACAGAAGGCACTCCCAAGCCCAGCTGAGAATCGAACGGGAGAACCTCTTGCTGTGAGGTAACAATGCTACCGCTGTACCACTGCGGCATCAAAGGTAAGATGGAAATAATGAGTTAATATCCTAAGCACTGCAGTGTGCACTAAGTGGTTAGATATGAAAGGGAGGTAACTTAAGCTTTAGCTGTCTAAATAGAGAGAAACTAATTTTAAAAGAGCAAGACAGAGTGAAAGTGGGTGAGCACTTTGTATTCTTCTGTGGAATACAGTGGGATGGCCAATAAATTTAAATAGTTGAAGGGGAGTGATTTCACAAAATGATAATTTTGTGCTTACTCACAACAGCCAATGAAAGGGGAGAGGGAAGGAGATCGTGGTCAAACTAATGTAAGGGGTAGGCAACTAGAAAGACAGTTGAGTTTAAGAACACAACAGCACTAGGGTGGTAAAAAAAAACTGTGAGACAGCGAAGAAAGGCTATGCCGGAAAGCTTTGCTGACTTGGAATAAACTTGTTTTTTATTGAGTACGTTCTGCGTATCTGATACTTGCAAGTTTTTGTATTGACTCACAAGAGAGAGAACTGTGGTCTCTTTCCTTGTTTTAGTATACAACTAAAAGCAGAATACAGGTAAAACACATTGAAAAGAAAACAAATCACAATATACAAAATAGAAAAAGGTAGTAAAGTAATACAAATACAAGAAAGTAAAAGCAAACTAACCTTTCCCTCTCAGCAAGTTGTGACAGAGTTTGGGTGAGCTTTTCCAGTAAAGCTTTGAAATGTTTTATTTTACCCCTTAAATAGAAGGTTTAATTCCTAGTTCCACCCTCATTTTACAGATAATTAACCTTAATTGACCTGTTCTAACTTCTGTGTGACTCCTTAGTTGACCTCTTTTAACTTCTGTTTGACTCCTTAATTGACCTGTTCTAATTTCTGTGTGACTCACAAGAGAGACAGCCATGGTCTCTTTCCTAGTTTTAATATGCAATTACAAGCAGAATACAAGTAAAACACAGCATAAACGAAAACAAATCACAATATACAGAATACAAGAAAGAAAATGCAATCTAAACTTTCCTTGCTACCTAATTGTTAGTTACTTCTCCCAGATACCATTGAAGGTATTTCCTTAATTTTTGTTGTTGTATACCTTTCTTGGCATTGGTTTTACCAGTGTTGGTAGTGTTCTTTTTTCCAGTTATGCACATTTTTGTTGTGGTGGTGGTTCTTCTTGTGGTGCTTACTGAAACATATCAGATAAACTAACTAGCGTCAAAAAGTGCTCTTCACGTGGGCACTAAATCCCTAACTTTAGACCCTCACACTGAGTGTGTTTACTACTTTGGAGCAGGTCATCTTACCACCAACTGAAAGATTTGTGCAGGTTTTAACCATAGGGCATTAGCAGAGTATAAAAATAAACTGATTTTGAAAGATTTGCTTCCCTCCACCACTACTACTTCATCTGGACATCCCTCCTCCAAGAATTCTTTGGTGTCTGTCAAGGGGGATGTGGCTAATCAAACAAAGGATTCAAGAATGCATTCCTCAGATTGCTATCCTCCTCCTACTTCGAGTTTGGCTCTGCACAAAAAAAATCACAACTTCAGCGGGACCAACTGCTGCCTCAGATCTGACTCTGCCAAAATTGAGACCATTGGATCCAACTTTTCCTTCAGATCTGACTCGATCCAAGTCAAAGTCTCCACATACAAGATCTGAATTCTCTCAGGAGTCTATTACTTTGATGCTACACTCACCTTTTTTTTCTTACAAGACACCTCAAAGGATGTCTAGACCTCCCTCGACAACTTCTTCCGTTGAGTCATCTATGAGCCTAACAGAAGCAGATGTGGACAGGATGATGTGAAATTGTCTCAGAACCCAGATTCAGTTGGGACTTATTTGTGCTTCTTCTCCCTTTGGGCCCATAAGCCTACCTGCAGATCAACCCCAGCTTTTGACTCCAGCTCCAATCCATCCCCTGGTTTCTGATGCTTTGGACATGAGAATTCCAAGCTTGTCTGTGTCAGATCCTAAGGCTTAGCCTTTGTTGACTCAGACACCTTCTCTCATCCAGACAGCTGTGACTCTGTTTTAGCCAGAAGGATCTAGCAGCCATAGTGCTGGTACAACATCCAAGGATTTGGATTCAAATCCAATGATGTTCTTCATCTCACATTGCTGCAGTCCTTACACTTGGGTAGTCCCGCGTCGTCGGTCGCGACTATCATATCAAGTATAAGGCTGGGTCGGGTCGACTGAGGGACATCAGGACGCAGGGGTACAAATGCGCATGACCGACGCCATATCCTCAATATTTTAGTTTTTCTTGCCTCAGTGGTTTACCGGATGTCAGAAAAAGTGAATAATTGCATTTCTTGTGGGAAACAGATAGAGATTATCAGAGAAGGTTAGATTGTGCCAGGTTAGTCTTCGGAGCGGTATTGGTAAAATGCCGCCGGATGGAGGTTTCTTTGGGTTCCTAGGAGACTTTGTTGTTGCAGGATGTGGCCTCTCAGGAGGCAGGTCAGGCTGAAGGGCTCAGGCTACTATACCTCTTCCTAAGATGGTTAGGCCCTCTCCTTCTGTTTCCAAGGCTTCTCCCAGAGGCAGGCCAGGTTTAGCTTCAATTGGTGTCAAAATGGCAGAAGATTTGATTACTTTGATTTGGGGTTCCTTGCCCTCCTGATAAGAGGCCTAGGGTGGAGCCTTTTGAGCAGGCTTGATGTTTCAGAGGAAGACTTGCAGGAGTATTCTCCTTATTCTGATTCTGAGGTGGATGATTCTACTCCTTCTGCTTCTCCTCCTGAGGAAGAAACTCTTCATTCCATGAGGGAACTTTTAAGTGGGAAGGTCATCTGATTTCAGGAATAGGCTTAGGGAATTTTTGTTTTTAACCTAGCATAGGCCTATGACTATACCTACTGTTTTGGATGTAGTGGAAGATGTTTTTCAGAGGCTGGTGCCTGAAGCTCATAAGTATCTTTTGTGTTAAGGCTTCTGTTGTCAAGAATCTGGTTCCTTCTGATAAAGAGGCCAGGGCTTTGGATAGATGGGGAAAGAAAGTTTATACTTCCTCCACCATGTTGAAATACCAAAATTATGAAGGTATTGATTGTAAAGAGTTGCAAGATTTAGTACATGTTTCTGAACAGGTGGGTAAGCATTCTTTGCAATGTGGTTTTGATGCGCTGAGGGATCAGAATTTATCTGACCATGTTAAAACAAGGATTTTAGATGCTCCTTTACAATCTGATGTGTTGTTTGGTTCTCCTGTTGAGTCAGTTTTAAAGAAAATGGAAGAGACTGTTAAAGATTTTGCAGGTTCAGCCTCCAAAGTTTAGTAGAAATTGGCCTGCTAATATGATTCCCAGTCTAGGGGTAGAGCTAGACGTGTAGGGGCAGAGCCAGTCTTGGGTGAGGGGGGGGTCAGTCCAGTTCAAAATGTTGACGTTTACAGCAGCAGATTTATCCTTACTTGACGATTGCCTGATTCTTAAAGTCCAGTCTAGTACCCTCTCAGGACATGTGCTTTCTGGGTGTGAGGAATACAACAGCATCCCAGATGGCCTTTTTGACACCAAAAACAAAAAGAAATTTTTCCCTCTTTTTTCAGTTGTCTCATCTGTCCAGGCTGACTGCAAGGACAGTCCTTCAAGAAATGTATGGACACAGCACTGCCAGGATTTGGACACTGTCATTCAAATAATACCGGGAGCTCATCTGAATGGAAAGTCTCAGTTTACAGCTAAATCTTCAGTAAGGTTTCTGCCAGGAGCACAGAACTCCTTAGCAGATGTGTTGAGCAGACAAATTATGGATAGATCTGTTCGCTTCTCCACTAAACAGTCATTTGCTCAATGTCAAGCTTCACCTCTGCACTTAACAGCACAGCCCGGGTTCTGAACTTTGAGGTCCGGACTCCACCTCCACTAGCAAGTTTTGAATGTTATTTTGAGTTATTAGGGAAGCTAGAAGGAAAGGAAAGTGTAAAATAAATAAAGGATTTTTTTTTTTGTGTTTGGAGATTTTGAGAAGGGTTTCTGAGTTACAGGCCTTATGTGTGTGTTGAGCTTATTTATTTTCCATCCAAGATAGGTACAGTTATTTGTTTCTTTTGCTTTGAGTTCTCAGGGCAAGCTGTGTCAAAACAAACTATTTCTAAGTGGATTGGGTTGCATTGCTTTTGTTATTCCCCCATCATGCAGGGAAATTGAGTTCAGTGCATACTTTCTCTAGGCATTATCACCTTCCTTTTTACTCTAAATCCAGGGCTGGTGTTAGGGCATTTTGGCAGCTCCTGCTTCCTTATAGTTTTTAGCCATCTCCCTTACTGCTTCCTCCTTCCCTCTTGGAGGCGGTTGTGTGGGTTGGTTGTTAATATGGTTGGTTGTTGGTTTGCTGTCTTTTGGTTTTGACCTTATTTCTAGGGTCTTCTGGACATCTGGGAAAAGAAAGAGAGAGGTGACGCCCCGACGCCCAGCCTTATACTTGATAGTCGGGGTCGACTGAGGGACAGCGACTACCCCAAGTGTAGTGTACTAGCAATGTGGATCTTCGAACATCTACATTTATGGTAGGTACAAAACTGTACTTTTTTGCTTCCATCCCTTCCTCTTGGAGCATTGGTGCTGGACAGCTCTGCTCAAACCCCTGCATCTATGCAGGATCTTGGGGAGACTGGGTTCTGTTCTGGGTGGGTGGCTTTGGATCCTGTCAGGTTAGGGCTTTCTACCCCCTATGGCCACTGCCTTTGAGGTAGTGGACAATGCATTTTCAACCTCCATGAACAAGATATTCTTAACCCCTCTCAGGTCCACTCCCTCCTCAGCTGTCTATTTTGGATCCTGAGTCTATTCATCCTGTCCCATCAGGACAGCCTGCCCAATCAAGCCTGGAGACAGTCCTCAATCAGGACTCTGCTGGCACTTCTGAGTCCTTCCCAAAACTTCCCACCAGAGAGCCCCCTCAGAATTGTATGTGTGAAAGGATTAATTTAGACTCCCCACGGGAGTCTTTAACTTAAGTCACTGATTTTGGTGAAGGGAAAGGTCCACAAGAACACCTCTTGAGGGATGTCTCATTCAGTGAAATCCTTCAAATTTTGAGACAGAAAGGTGGTGGCTCTTCCGATCCTCCCAGTTTCCCAGGAGGAGTTGGTGTTTCTCGAAGCTTTAATAGCTGGCTCAGCTACATCCTGGGTAGTTCCCCCAGTGGATAAAATGGTGGACGTCATCTCCCACCAGGCTTGGAAGGTTCCAGATGTCATTGAGCCTATGCTAAAGATGCAGGATAAGTACCTTATTGCACTGAAGTATAGGGTACATTGGAGCAAGGATCCCCTATGGATGCTATGGTGGAAGCAGCGGCCACAAAGAAAGAAGTTGCTCAACAGAGTTCTTCTGTCGATCCCCCTGAACAGAGAATCCAAGCACTAAACAGATTTAAGAAATGTGTTTACACTTCAACAAACACTCAGGTCGCTAAACTATTTGGCACACTTGAGATTTCAGAGGAAATTAATAAAGGAGTTTTCCAACAATCCTCAGGATCAATGTCTGCGGAGTACTGAAAGGTTTCTTTGCAACTGGCCGTCCTCCAGTCCTTGTCAAACACTTCCGCAAAGCTAATTTCTTATGCCTCACAGGGAGCTACGGGAGCCACAAGTTCAGGAATTGCTGTAAGAAAATATGCCTGCATGTGCCTTTGTGACTTTTTGGAGCCCTTCAAGACGTCATTCAGCAATGCTCACTTTGATGGATCCACTTTGTTTGACTATAAGGTGAAGGATACTCTCTCTTGAAGCGAGCAGGATGGAAAACATTACCTGCTGTAGGAATACGTTTTTCTGCTCCGCAGAGGATTTCTCCCATAAAGAGAGAAAAGGTAGAAAGATGTGGTTCCTTAAGAAACAAAGATCTTCCCAGGACTCCTACAGAGTCAGATCCCACCACAGCAGAGGAGGGAACTGTAATGGAAGATGTTACCCCCATGGCAGAGGTGGCCCACAGTGTGAGGGCTTCAGAGGTCCTTTTTATGGGTAGCCGTTTCAAAACCCATGTAGGGTTGCCCAACTGCTGCACTCTGGAGGCAGTGGGGGGGGCCGTTATCTCTGCGCCGGCAAGTCTTGACAGCCATTACCAAAGTTACCTGGGTGCACAGAATAATATCCAAAGATTATTACCTACCCGTTTTCCTTCTACTTTCCCAGCAGATCAAATGAATTCCTGACATTCCATCCAGAGAGAGGAAAGCAGCAGCCACAGAAATAAAAAAGCTGCTGAGAAAAATGGTCACCCAAGCAGTCCCCACAGACCAACAAGGATACAGAACCTATTCTTGATTCTTTTTAGTGCCAAAGAAGATAGGGGAACTTAAAATTTTAGATCTCAACAAGCTCAATCAATTTGTCAAACACTTGAAGTTCCAGATGATCACAATTCAGTCCATTCTGCCACTGTTGTTGAAGGATAATTGGATTTGCTCTGTAGATATCAGGGATGTGTACTATCATATAAAAATACACAGGCACTCCAGGATATACCTACACTTCTGGCTGGGAGCCAGTCATTATCAGTTCAGTGCCTTGCCCTTTGGTCTCACCACAGACCCCAGTGTGTTTACAAGTTCATAGCAGCGCTTGCAGCTCACTTGAGACTGCAGTGTTTCCAGGTGTTTCCTTACCTAGTTGATGGCTCCTTTCTGCTTCCATGAAGCCTCTACTAATTCAAGCCAGGGATTACTTGCTCCAAATATGCCTTCAATTAGGAATCACAGTGAACTGTACCAAGTCTTGCCACTCAAGCTCTGGAATTTATTGCTGCTCTTCTAGATACAGTGACACAGATCACAAACTTGCCACAGATAAAGTTAAACAGTCTAGAGAAGCAAACATCATACAATTCTCTCTCTTCATTCCCTTGCCTTCCAGTCAGGCTGGTATTACAGCTTCTTGGACCAATGTCAAGTTCAATAAATTTTACATGATATTGAAATTAATCCTTGTGGTATAATGGTAATTGGACTTCACCCTCTCACTGTACCTATTTGAATTATAAATATTTGCAAATAACACATAGCCTAGTGGTTGTGCACAGAAGTTTTTCTGAGCCGCCTTTATATTTTTCCTCCACCCAATGCCACAGTGAGAATGGATGCCTCCCACCTTGTGGGAGGCATTACTTGGGAAGGATGGTCCAGGGCACATGTTCTCAGTTAGAGGTTAAACCTCAAATCAGTATCCTAGAAATGAGAGCATTTCTATTGGTGTTGCAGACATTTCAAGATGTTCTCTCTCTAGAGATGGTTGCTTTTCAGAAAGACAATATGTAACTGGTCTGCTGCAGTGAACAGGGGGATACCTGGTCCTACCCCCTGTGTCAAGAGGGAATAAGAGTGTGACAATGGGCGATCTCTTCTGGAAGCTTTCTATCGGCAGCTCATACTCTGGGGAAGTCCAGTGTGCTGGCAGATAAACTGAACAGATCCATCTTGCTTCCTCATGGGTGATCTCTCAGTTAGTGGCAGAAATAATTTTTTGCCAGTTATATTAACCATTCTGCAACCTGTTTGCTTCTTCCTTCAATTCCAAGTGCAGCAGTTTTGCCTTGCTCCCTTCAGAGGAGGAGTCATTGAGAGACACTCTGATTCAGGATTGGCATCCAAGTCTCCTATATGTCTTCCCACCGACCCCTCTCATTCCCATGTTTCTTCAGAAAGCATTTCAGTGGAAGTCAAAGTAATCGTCATTGCACCATTCTGGCCTCGACAAGTGTAGTTTCCCATTCTGTGGCCTCGCTTAGTTCATCCTACCTGGATGTTGGATCCTTCTCAGGATCTTCTGTCTTTCCCATCTGAGATATCTCAGCAGGATATTTGAATCTTCAAATTGACCCCATGGTTTCTCCATGTCCAGTGACGGCTGAACACTCCAGGCTTTCTTCCCTGGTTCATCACATCCTTACATCATTCCAGAAAGTTTCTACCGGAAAGATTAAAAGAGCAAATGGAAAAGGTTTTCTATTTTGGCCCGCCAGAGATTATTAGACCCCTTCCAGCACCTCTCCCAGCTGTGCTTGACATCCTTATTTCCACTGTCAGTAATGGAACTAGTTACTCGACAGTTAAGGTCCAACTTGCTGCCATTTCTACTTTTTACTTGGGTGAAAATCATTCTTCTTTGGCCTGTCTGAGATTATCTAAGGCTTTACTTAAAAGTACTTTTTCACTTCATCCTCCTATTAAGGCTTCCATTCTTTCATAGGATTTAACAGTACTTTTTCAAGCTTTCACACAGGCTTCCTTTGAGCCTTCAGCCAGTAGACTTAACAGTTCTTATCACGGAACACTCTTTTCCTGGTCCCGATTACATCAGCCAGATGAGTATCAGAACTCCAGGCACTTTCTGCTCAGCCACCATATCTACTTTTTCATAAGGATAGGGTATCCTTTCAGACTAATCCTTCTTTCCTACCAAAGGTGGCGTCAGAGACAACAGTCAGTCTATTAATCTACCTGTTTTCTTTCCAAGTTTTTCCAGCAAGCAAGAATACATGAAGTGCCTGTTGGATGTTCATAGACAACTTTAATTCTATATTCACAGAACTAAAGACTTCAGAAAATGCTATCGATTGTCTGTTTTTTCCAAAACTAAATTGAGCAAGGCAGTATCAAAAGTAACTTTAGCTAGATAGCTCACTGTTTGCATTTCATTTGTGTATAAGAATAATGGGCTGACATTACGCAAACTGCCTAAGGCTCATTCTGCCAGATCTATGGCCACACCATTTGCTTTTTGGTCCAAAGCTTTTATACATAACATTAGTGCAGCTACTGCATGGCCCAGTGCTCCTACCTCTGTAGCTCATTACAAATTGGACATCTTGTCTAGAAATGGGGCAGCATTTTGCTCTGCTGTACTCTGGAATATCCTTCCTTGAGGACCACCTAGGGTTACTGTAGCTGGGGACTCTGTCCCACTGGTTGAGAAACGGATGAAAAAGGCATCAGATATAAAAGTTATATGCTTACTATAACTATGTATCTGTATTATCTGATTTTGTCCTTCTTCAACCTCCCACCCTTCAGTCATCTTCCTATTTTATAAGCGCCTTTCATGTAGGCTCTTAGTTTGTCCTGGGGAGTATTTCCTGTGATCTTTTCTGCATGAGATCCAGTCCTCCTCCTCCTTTCTGCTGTAGCTGATATGCAACTTCATTTAGAGTATGCTGATGGCTGGGTATGCTTTTGATATAATTGGTAGGCTGACTAGAGGGCAAATTCAATCTGATATAATTCCGAAGAATAGAGGATTATGGGTAAGAAGAGGAGCTTGAGCTTTGGAGCCAAAGTCTGATGAATTGGCCAAAGTTAAATCTGATGACCCATCAGTTGAGGAAGGATGAAAACAGACAACACAGATGCAGATGCATAGTCATGGTAAGTACGTAGCTTTTATTTATTGCTTTCTTACATCCACACAAAATAATGTTACAAATGTTTTAAAGTCCTGCCATTTATTCACAATGTTATTTATCTCAGAGGAATTCAAGTCCATTGAATTTATTTGATTAGTAATATGAAGTTTGAACAGCTTAGACTTACCAAAAATCTTTTGTTGATTCGTGCAAAAACGCTTAAGTTATTATACTAAATTCAGAAGCTGAGTGATCTGAATTGCCTAATGGTAACACAGATGCTGAATAGCAAAGCCTTGAAGCAGGCAGTGCAAAGAGTTAGAAAGCAAAGGCACCGTGTCCCTAACTCTGTATTAAATGACCTTATTAATTTGCTGGCCTGCTCATTTACCACTTAAAAATGGTAGTTTCTTGATAAAACGCATTGTCAATACTGGCTGAGACGGGCATGTAGTCATACTAAGTACTGTAGACAACATTCAGACTTTAATTATATTAAGTTTTATTTTCATGGATAGACCGTCCCTGTTACAAACCCAGCATTGTAGATAAATATTTACTGTACATGGCATTTTGGGTGAATACAGTGCTGGCAGAATAGTTCATTGGTGCATGGTGTGCTACCTTAAAAGCTAGAGGCAGATAGATTTTGGAATGGCATGCATAAACTGTAAGCCTTTATCTAAAAATTGGTTGTTCTAGGTGATTTTGAAAAAGACAATGTGAACAGCATTTCCCCAGTATTATAGTTACGGGATGTTGGTTCCATATTTGTAAGATTATATGGCGTCAAATTCAAAAACTATCCCTTGCTGCATAATTTGGTAATAATTCCATATTTTCACATTTGGCAAGCAGTTTCCATCATTAGCTTTTGTGGAACCACAGGATGTCATGCATACATTTCAAGACATTAAAAGTGACATGCCACTAATAGCCATTCCTCTGGGTGAAATTTGTTAAACACCTTTATTAAATAATCACTTAAGAAATATGTGTACATACATTTTATTACAAAACAATACAAACCATATTAAGATTTTTTCCATTTATATACATTACACATTACACATTGCATGTGTTTTTCTTCTTTAAAGCTATCATAGGATCATATGATCATAAGAAGTTATAAGCTTAGTTATTCATGTCCCAGTTATCAGTACCCACAAACTAGAATAACTTTATTATATACCTGTGCCTTATGGCATCTACAAGCTGCCCCTGTCCATAACGGACATAGTCAACAAGCCAGGGGTGAAATTGCACTTTCTCATCCATTGATCCAAATTGTTTTTGAATAGGGTTAGGGAAGAGTTATTCTTCTTCGGAATGATGAGTCTGTTCCAGAGAAGGGGTACTCTGTGAAATACATACCTGTCCATCCAACAAGTTTTGTTTATGTCACAGACTAGATTTAGATCCTTAGATTGGGTAATTCTGGTGCTGTTTGTTTTTCAAATGTGTAGCAGATCAATTGGGGATGGATCAAAGAATGCTTTGTAGATTAGGCATAGGTCACCCCTCAAACCGAGTATAGGGACAGGGTTTTGAGACAGTCCTCTTAGGACATGTTATCTACACCCTGAGTTCTTTTAGTAAGAAATGTCTGTGGCCACTCCAGCTGTTGCAAATAACTGGTCAGATACATGCTGAAGTATGCATTATACTCAAATATTGGTTTAGTGGCACTAGATATGGATGCCATGCTTTACTTGTAAGCTATGCCATGTAGAAAGATTTTCTCACCACAATGGACACATGATGATTAAAGTTCAGGTTACTGTCAACCTGAGTTCCCAAATCTCTTACTACTGGGCCTGCACTTAAGGGAGTGTTATCAATACTGTGATTTTCAGGGGTGGTCGTCTTTTCGAAGGGTATAATTATGCATTTTTTTTTTGCATTGAGTTATTTGTCTCTGTCAGACCCACCTGGAGGATATCTACATCTTTGTGGGATTCAGTGATTGCACCCAGCTAACACTCATCAGCAAAGTTGGTCAGCCAAAGGTCTTGTACATTTGTCATGACTTCAGAGAAGTATATTCCAAACAGGAGAAGTCCCAATACTGAGCCCTGTAGGACATCACTAGTAACAGGACTCTTTGTGGTGGTGGATTCCCCCACCCTAACTTCATGTGTAACATCAGTGAGCCCTTTGGCTATCAGATGACATAAGAATTTATGCTTACATTTGTGAGTTTGTCTGTAATACCTAAGTGAAGTATGCACCATTTTCCCTCATCAGTCCAGCATTACATAAATTGCTCAATTTATGCTTTCCCTTAAACCTCACTCCTCATCCTCCTGAGCATCATTCTGCATGTATTGTTCCCTTGGTTTCCAATTATTTCTATGTAATTTGCTCCTTTCCTTTTCTAAAGATCTTAATTCCAGTTCTTCTGTCTCTTTTACAGTATTCAATACTTCAAATGCAGTTGGTTTAGACTTTGAGTTCCATTTTCTGGTAATTGCTTTTTTGGCAGCCAACAGAATTAAACTTAAAAAGGTATTACTATCTCTAGGTGATTCACATCCCATGTCCCAGATCAAAAGAATCACTTCCTTATTTACAACTATTTGATCACCCTATATTTCTGCCAGAGTAATTTGTAGGGAATTTTTTAAATCCGACTCCCAAAAAAGTAAGCTCCCAGTTACCGCTTTCTTCCTAATCACACCTCTAACATCTCCTATCTACCTGAGGAAAAATTTTTTGAAGTCTGCTTGGGGTATAAAAATACCTATGCAAACACTTCAAGAAAAAATGCTTACACTTCTGAACTTTGTTGCATACCTGGGAGCCATATGTATGTCTTCCAGTTGTTTCCTTGTAAATTGCTTTTCTTCCCAATCTTTTCTCATCTCCTTTGATTATTTTCGTTATTCAGCAATATTTTATATGCCCTACTAATTATCCCTTTTCTAACAGCAGTTTCTGTTCTAGATTGAGCTTAAAACTCAACCAGAGCAGGTCATTCACTTATGATTCCCCTATCCCTTTCTCTTTGCCTGTACTCTCATATCAATTCCTAGTAGGGAAGGCAGTCTGTTGCCTGCAGGCCAAACATCTTGGCCCCATCCCACTCTATTACCTTTCCCTCTCAAGTTATTTGTTCCCAATATCTTTGTTCCTGTGCCAGTTTTCTTCAAGTAAATTCCAGCAACCTCTTACTTATTTTCTGTATCCCTATTTGAAGCCATCCATATTGGCAAAATCTCATTTCTCCATTCTCATGTTGGCTTAGTCCTTAGAATATTTTCTGCTATTTTATGAATATAATATTCTGTATGTTTGTTTTTATTCTCTTTAGGGATCTGCATCCAAAATAACACACTTTCCTTATATCTTGAACTTCCTCCCTGCGTCATCATCATTGGTTTCCACTTCGAATTATAACCGTACTTCTGCTTGTGTTTTGCACACACACACACACACACACACACACATATATATATATATATATATATATATATATATATATATATATATATATAGCCTTAACTTTGTAGCTCTAAAATATTTCTTCAAATCAGGTAATTTTAAAACACCTTGTTCTATTGAAAGGGGTAATCTTATCCCAATTAACTGTTGCCCTCTTCCTCTCCCGGATAAATTCTTCAACTCTTTATTATTGTCCACAACTACTCCTCTGGTTGATAAAAAATATGCCCAAACTTTTATAAAACTAAAGTTACTAAAGCATTTTCACTGCTTGTATCTTACTACCCATATCCATAAACAAGAGCTTCCAGTTTCTCAGTTTTTGTATTTTGTTTTGTTTAGTCTCTTCCACATATCCTTAGCTGCTATAACAGAAGCCTTTTTAATCCATGCACCTAAATAGTTTATTTTATGGTGTCCCCATAAATATGGGTATTGCTGAACCTTAATGTAAACTGTGACATTTGTGCCTGTTTCAGAACTAGGGCCATTCAGGGCTGCAAAGAGAATTTAATTCTAAAAAGCTTGCTATCCCCTCAGTCAGGGTCTGTTTGTCAACCATCTACCCCTAATTGTTCCAGACTAGCTTCAACTTCCCCTGGTAAGAAGATGATAAAGATAAAGACAAGCAGAAAGAAAAATCCAAAGAAGTATGAGAAAGATCTGAGGAGAAGTGAGCCGAAAAAGGTCACCAGATCCAACAGATTCTTCATGTCCAGTGCCTGAGGCTCAGAGGAAGTCTCATCCACCAGCCACTTGGATTCACTCTCCCTCATCTCACCGAAGATTTAACCCAAATATGTTAAGTCCTAAACTCCACTCCCCAGTTCTGCAAGAACAATGATTTTCTAGACCTCTGTCAAGTGGCATTGTCTTAGAGGTGTATTTGGTCTAACAGAAACGATTGTATATCCATTAGCAGCTTTTTGAGAATGAAATCATACACTATCTAATGTTTATATATTTATTTATTTTTTATATATTTATTTATTATTATTATTATTATTTATAATCATATATATATATTTATATATATATCAATAATTATTTATTACATTTATTTATTTATTTGTCATATAGTATCATATTTATATTTTGATTTGATTTTATTTATTTATAAATATAATTTTTATTAAAGTTTTATATTTATTTTTTAGTTAGCATCTGTGTATATACAGTTTTTGATTTTTATATTTTTATATATGATATATATATATATAACCATATATGCTGGTCTTGTGTTTGTAAGCATATTGTTATATATATTTATATATATTATATATATATATATATATTTATATATATATGGTTATGATGTGTTGTATTAGTGATGTTTAGTATTTAGTTATTATTATTTTATATGTTCATTATTATCTGTTTCAATATCATTTGGTTCTGGAAACATCATGGATTTTATTTAAACAATATTGTATTTCTGTTCTCCTTTCTTTCTATCAATTCTCTTTTAATGATATCTAATTATTTAATATCTAATATTAATTGTAAGATGTCAGTAAATTAAATATAGTTAAGTAAAATTAGTATAGTATTTTAGTAAACTCACCCTAAAACTGGGTATGTAACTGGGTGAAAAGTTCGTATGTTTTCTGGGTATGTATGTTAGTTTTTGTGAATTAACAGAATTAATATCTTTAAAATATTTGCGGTGAACTGCAAGTGTTTTTTAGTGTTTCTTTACCAGTCTAACAGAAACCTCATTGAAATGGACATGGATTGAATGATACAGAGATTCTCGATGACACAAATCTAACCAGGAGTTCTCCGGCACCTCCTCTTTGTGCAGGTCGGGTACAGGTACTACTCCTCCATTGATATCTTCGGTACTAGTCCACCCCTTGGATCCAGTTCCCAATGGTCTGAACTCCTCTGGTGCACCTTTGTCAGAGCCAAACATTTCAAGCAACTTTGACTCCATCAGCATCCCTTTTCTGATCCACTCCAATTCTTTCAGATCAAGATGAGTCTCAAAACCAAAGTGTCTGTAACATGGCCCCAGGAGTGAACTTTTTTGGGAACTCTCTCTGCCTCTTGGCACTTTAGCTGTTGATAGCTCGAGTCCAAGGTCAGCCTCAGAGCCGATGCCAGTCAGGGCTGGAATTGTTCTTTCTGTGCATCAGAGAGACATTCCCTTGGCTCCGAACACAGCCTCGTCTTTCTACCCACTTGAATGGGTTTTAGCTAGGTCAAAAAGTCAGGTGCCACCTTTGAGCTCAGACCCGTCCCAGACTCTGTTGGATCCTATAATTTATTTCACTCATTCTGATTAATAGGGACAGTCATTTCCAGTAAGCCTTTGATTCAGGCTTATCTCCTAAGATTCCTCAGCGACAAGGTTCTAGAAAACAGACCTGCAAATGGAAATGTTTAGACTCCTCTCCAGAGTCTGTCACAGAATATTCAGATCTGGATGAAGGTGAAGGTTCCTCAGAGTCCCCTCTAGAGTATGTCACCTTTGATGATATCCAAGAATTGATGAAGCAGTGAGGGGAGTTTTCCACTGAAACTCCTTCACCACACAAATCTATGTTCCTTGAGGCCTTTGGTACTGGCTCATCTGGTCCCTGCATGGTATCACCCATTGATGCCCTTATAGACCTAGTGGTTCAACAAGCCTGAAAGGACTCTGATGTAGTGGTCCTATTCCCAAGAAAACAGAATTTTGGTAAGCACTGGAGGAAGGGTCCACCAGTAGATGCCATAGTAGTAGCAGTAGCCACTAAAAAGGAACTGTCTAAGGAGCATTCTTCTGCCCCCCCACCCCCCCAACAGGAAGTTGAGAACTTTGGCTAGAGTCTAAAAACTGACATATGCTTCAGCAACCTTCACATTCAGAAAGCTGAATTATCTTGCTCATGTGATACATGTTCAGAGGGACTTGAAGAAACATGCCAAATTTCTCATGGGTAACTTACCAGTGGATGTTCAGAAAACAGTTGACTCCCAATGGTCTGCACTGCAGTCTATGTCTAATGTGTCCATGTGTCTGCTTCCCAATGCAGCTGATGGCACAACCGGGGCAACAGGCACTGGCATAACCATGCATCAGCATGCTTGGATGCACCTTCATCAATGCTCTGTTTGATGGTTCCATATTTTTCAGACCCAAAGTATAAAGAGATGCTTAGTTAAGAGTTAACAAGCTAGCAAAGCCCTGTATGCTCTTGATATCTCCTTCTACAACCCTTCAAAGGACCTTTTCTAGGAACTAAAAGGGGGTGATAAGAAAATGTGGTTCAAAAAGTCACAGGGTTATCACCAGGACACTCCTGGAGATAGGCACCCCTCGGAGCAGAGGGAGAGGCTATTCAAATGGCCATCGCCTTAGAGGCAGAGGCAGAATGTTCAACCAGGGGTTTTGTGGTCCCTTTACCAAGAAATCCTACCAGCACTCATGAAGAGTTACTCGACTGCTGCATTCTGGAGGCAGTTATGGGGTGCTTATCCTTGCACCCATAAGCCTGACAAAATATTACAGTGGGTATCAGGGGGTTAAGGATAACCTCCAAAGGCTATTCCATTCCCTTTTCTTATTCTACAAAGAAGAAAAGAAAGATTTGGGATATTCCACCCAGTCAGGTGGAATATGCAGCAGCAGAGGTTTTCAATTTGCTAGAAAAAGAGAGTCAGTCAGCAAGTCCCCAATATCAGTTAGGATCCAGAGTCTATTCCAGGTTCTTTTTACTTTCAAAGAAGACAGGGGACCTTAGATCGCTTTTGGACCCAAGTCATCTCAGTCAAATTTGTAAGGCAGACAAAGTTTTGGATTATCACAGTGCAGTCCATATTGCCTGTTCAAAGAAAGGAAGATCGGATGTGCTCTATAGATCTCTAGGATGCCTACTATTACATAAAACTAGAGAGGTGATCCAGGAGATTTTTCCATTTCTGGCTGGGAGCCAATCATTTTCAGTTCAGAGCACTGTCACCACAGCCCCCCAGATGTTCATAAAAATTATGGCAACAGTAGCAGCTCATCTCTGACTGCAAGGGATCCAGATGTTGTCATACCTAGATGCTTGGATCCTCACTGCTACTTCCATGGATCTTCTGGTTCAACACTTGTACCTCTTGATCCATCTTATACAGAACCTGGGGACTACAATCAGTTCAACATTCAGTGTATTGGATGTCACCTCAACATGTTCTTTCAAACTAACAAGCTTCCAGACACCAGGGTACTTTTTCTTCATATAGTGGCCACATAGATCATTCAGCATACCTTTTGTCAAGCAAGTTTAGTCCTTTATTTGTTAGGCTTGATAGCCTCTGTGAATTAGGTTAGTTCCTCTAGCAAGATAACTCTGGTGGACCCTCTCAGTTCAATGGTTGCATAGTCTTCATCCCCTCCATACCAAGAGTCACCTCACGCAAGTTTGCAGAGATCATTTCAAATGGTAGATAATTTCCCTGTCAGTAATGCAAGGAAGAACTTTTAGCCTCTCAAATCCTGGGTCACAATAAACATGGACATTTCCCTTCTGGGTTGGGGGGGCAATTTGAGGGGAAGGCTGTTCAAAATGCTTGGACACACTTAGAGGCCAACCTTCACATCAGCATCTTGGAGATGAGGGCAGTCCTCCTAACATTGTGTGCATTCCAGGACTCCTCCCCAAGGGTGTGGTTTTCTTTCAGACAGACAACATGGTGGTAGTCTGGTACATCAACAAACAGGGGGGAACCTGATCATACCTACCTTGCCAAGAAACCATGAGGCATGGCAGTGGGTGATGTCTTCCCATTGTTTTCTGAGACCAATACACATCCCGTGACTATACTAGCAGACAAGTTGAGCAGGTCAATACTCCTGCATCATGAGTGGTCCTTCAATCAGACAGTAGCAACACAGATTTCGAGCCACTGTGACCAACCTTGCAATCTGTTTATGTCATACCTAAACAAGTGCAGCAATTACTCTGCCTTGATCCTTCCACAGTGATAGTCACCAAGGGATGCTGTAGTTCACAGTTGACACCCAGGTCTCCTCTACACCATTCCTCCAATACCAGTATTAACAAAATTCATTCTGAAAGCCAGGAGGTGCAAGACCAGAGTGATCCTCATTGCTCTGTTTTGGCCTAGGCAAACTTCCTTCATCTTCCTGTGGCCTCATTTGATACATCCTCCATGGGTGATGGATTTTAATCCAGACTGTCTAAGTCACCTGTCCAACTTTCCTCTACTGGGTCTAAAAGCCCTAAAGTTAACCACATGGTTCCTCCAATTCAAACAATAGCCAGAGATGCCAGGCTGTTATCTTTGGTTCTCTACATTATTTCTGCCTCTCAGAAACAATCCACCAGAAAGGTGTATCAAAGTAAGTGGAAAAATCTATTTGGGCCTTATCAAAAGGGTTAGATACTTTCTCTGCAACCCTTCCACTGATCTTAGATTTTTTGTCAAGAGTTTTTTTCAGAAAGGGTCCAATTTCTCCACTATCAAATGCACTATCAAAGTGCAGTTGGCTGCCATATCAAATTTTTACATAGGGCACAATGACACTTCCATAGCCTCTCTTAATTTCCAAAAACCCTTCCTAAAGGAAACTGTCTTACTCAGACCTCCAATCAGACCCATTTCTTCCATGGGATGTCACCATTATGCTAAAGGTCTTGACCCAAATACCCTTCAAACTAGCAGATTCAGTAGACTTGAAGTTTCTTGCATGGATTTTCTTTCTTGTTGCAATTACCTCCATAGATCCATTTTAAAATTACAAGCACTAGCTTGCAAGCCACCATATTTGTTTTTTTATAAAGACAGAGTGGTCTTGAGAACAAGTTCTTCCTGTCTATCAAAGGTGACATCAGAAACAAGTCTAAATCAGTCAGTTGAATCAGTAGTCTTTTTTTTTTTCTCAGATGCTGAAACAAAGGCGATTATATGCTACACATGCTAGATGTTATAGATGGCTCAGATTTTACTTACACTGGACCAAGGATATTTATTTATTTATTTTTTTAACATTTGTTAACCGGGAAAGTCTGACTTGGAATGAAGCCAATTTTCAGTGGAGGCTCAGGGAGAAAAGCTCCACATGCATGTCTTTGAACGTGGGAGGAAACCGGAGCACCTGGAGGAAACCCACACGAACGGAGGGAGGACATGCAGACTCCACACAGAAGGCACTCCAGCCAAGAATCGCACCGGAGAACCTCTTGCTGTTTGGCGACAATGCTACCACTGCACCACTACGCCATCCAAATATTAGAAAGTCAGATCATCTGTTCATATCCTTTTCCAAATCAAAGTTGAGTAAAAACATATCAAAAGTCAACCTTTCTAAATGGCTGTTGGGATGCATTTCCTTTGTTTATAATAAACTTTACAGGCAAAATCAAAAGCTCAGTCTGCAAGATCACTGGCTAATTATAAGGCCTTCATGAAGAGAATTTCTGTTGCTGACGTTTTTACAGCAGCGTCATGGTCCATTGTCCATACCTTTGTTTCACATTACAAATTGTATGTGCAGTCCTGATTATGTTCTTCTTTTGATTGCACCATTCTCAGGAATGTGCTTCCTTGATGTATCTGGACATTCTTCAGCTTTCTAATCTGTCCCAAAAGGCTGAATTGGATGAAAATAGACATCATTAGATATGACAGGTATGTATTTACCATAATGGTAGATCCGTGTTGTCTCATTTCTGCATGGCAAAACACTCCTCTCTCCTTCCCCCTTTCTAGTATTGTCACTGACAGCTTCTGATTACTGGATAAACCTCATCTGAGGCCCTGTCTGTGAAATTCTCCATGCTGTACCATAGTATAGATACTAATATGTGCCCGAGCATCTAGATGCTTTAGTTCTAAAATAGAGATAATATCTGAGGATTTGCCAACAAACTTGATCCTGAGGTACTTTAGTGGAATGGAGGGAATTATTGGTAGGGGAGGAGTCAGAGCCTGTGATCCACAGCATTATAAAAAAGGTACAGAGGTCGGATCTGACTCCCTAAAGGTTCTATCGTTATGGTAATAACTTTTGTTTTTCTTTTTTTCAAATGATGGCTAGATTTAGGGGTGTATTCAGTTGGGAGCAATCTTCTACTATCCATGATATCAGCAAGGATATATGATCTTTTGGAGGATGAAGCCCTGGATGTGGCAACCTTCCCTCTGTTGGTCCCAGCATTGGAAAATGTTTTTAGGAAAGCTTTGTGTTCTCCTCTGCTGAATGAGTCTCTTTCTAAAAAAGTGTTTAAAAAATTCAGGTTGTTCTTGGCCACTCCTGGCCTCCAAGCCCCTTTATCTGTGGACCCTTCTTCTGTGTCCAGAGTGACCTTCTCCAATAAAAATAGTATGCCTTCGTCAAACACTGTCCCTCAAGATAAGCTAGGCAGGTCGCTGGAATCACAGGGAAAGAATCTTGCTCAGTCCATCATGGTAGCTTATAAGGTGTTTAATTACAAGTGTTTTATGTGAAAGTTTGTGTTGAGGTGCATTATAATTTAGACAAATTTGCTGCATCATTATCTGTGGAGCAGAAAAATTATGTAAAACCAATTGTCTATTGTTACTCAAGTATCAAAACATGCTTTAAAGAGTGCCTCAGAAGGGGTCAATACTGTTTCTAGAAATGCAATGTTGTTGACTGTAGTAAGGAGATATGCTTAGTTGCTCAACCAAAACTTTTTTGATGAATTAAAAAAATGAGGTTGTGAATGCTCCGCATGGTGCTGATTGTGTGTTTGGTACAGCAACTAATCAGATCCTTAAATACTGGGATGACAGAGGTAAATTGATGGAAGGGGTGACTAAAATGTTTCATATTCCCAAATTTTCTTCCATTAACCAAGATAATTTTTGGTGGCCCAACAAACACATGTCCCAGCTGAACAAAAAACAAACCACCAAAATGAAATGGCAGGACAAGAACTTCTCCATACCAGACAAAAGGGGTTCCTTTCTTAAAAAGGATAATCCCCCTCCCAATTTATGACTGTGTCAAGGTTCAACACTTGTTATTCCCAAGTTCCACTCCGGGTTTCCTGTCATGAAAGTTAGCTCTCAGCAAAGTGGGCTGGCCATCAGTGGTTTCCAACAAATGGGTGTTTAGCATTGCTGGCAGAGTTTACAGATGGCAGTGGAAAGGGGGATGTGTTCCCTTCATCTACCAGACCAGACTTTATTTCCCCTTATAGTCCAGCACAGGTGTTACCTAGGTTTAGAGATGTATCTGACTGGAAGCAATCAGCTACACCAGAGACTGGCAGAGTTTATGATTTTATTGATGGTGAGATTCCAAGTGTTTGGGCTGTTCCTCCTCTGTTGCTAGTCTTAGAAGTTGTCTGTAAAACTGCATGTAAAGCTTCTTTGGCTAGAGAACCAGTTCCTAAAAAGACTGAGGAAATACAGATGTACTGTGATCTTGCAACTCTCTTTGCTCCTTTGTCAGCTGACCCAGCTGCTGTTTCTTCATCTGCCAACTCTAACAAGAGAGCTTTAGCTTCTTCTGCCTCTACATTGCTGGATAAAATTGGTAAGTGGTTAGAATTTCAGGAAAAAAAGTTGTCTCAGTGTAGTAATTTTATCTTTAGAATTATAAATTATCAGGGTTTCATGTGGAAATTTATAGTGCAGTGTGCTTACAGCTTAGATGACTTTGCTGCATGTGTGCCTTGTTTCTAATATGACTGAGGTTCTGAAACATGCTTTGAGGGCTGCCTTTGAAGGTGCAGACTCTGTTGTTAGAAATGCATCTGTTCTGTTGTATTGAGAAGGTTTGCTTGATTTCGTAAGTAGAATTTATATGAGGATTAAAAATGAGATTTTGAATGCCCCTTTAAGTTCTGAATTTGTGTTTGGTCCTGCTGCCATCCATATTTTCAAAGAAGAGGATGACAGAAGCAAACTGATGCATGGGGTATCTAGAATGTTTCATATTCCCAAGTCTACCCTAACAAGTTATCCAACTTCAAAGGGCAGAACAAACAAAAATTCCCACCTAACAAGAGTCGGGGTACAACGAAGAAATGGAAAATGGCATTGATTCCAAACCAAATAAAAAGGAGTTCCTTTCTCAAAAGAGAACTTTCTTCCTCCAGATTCTGAAACTATGAAATATATAAACTGAAGCATGTGGTATCTAGAATGTTTTATATTCCTAGGTTTTCCTTTAATAAGGCTTCCAAATTCAGAGACATAACTTATTTATTTATTGCCACAGAACAAACAAAAATCCTAGCCTACTAAGAGAAGAGTCGGGGTAACAAGAGGAAATGGCAGGAGGATAATGGTTCCAAGCCAAATAAAACTGTTCCTTTCCCAAAAATGATCTTTTCTCAGCTAAAAAATGACTATGCCAAGACTCAGAGCATCCCATCCCTTCTTCCTGTCCCTCCTCCCCTTTCACCTTCCCCTGGGCTTTAGGTCAACCTAACAGCCTGGCCACAAATAATCAAAGACAAGTGGATGCTGAGAATAAATCCGTGAGGATGCTTTTGGCAATGGACAGAAAATTGTTTTCTTTTCTCTTTAGGGTAAATGTCTCCCCTTATGCACACATACAACTGAATGTGCCTGTTCTTGCTGATACTCCTTCACAAGTTGCAATCGGGAGTTATAGAACCAATTCCTGCACCAATAAAAGGAAAAGGATTTTACACCAGAATCTTTTTGTTACCCAAAACGGAACTATTGAGGAGAGTAGTGTTAGGTTTGGAGTAGCAAAGTACACAAGTTCAAAATACTCACCCTGCAGAAGGTTCTACCCCTTCTTCTATACCACTATTACATGGCGATTTTACATCTGAAGGATTCTTATCACATGACTATCTTCCCCACCTTGAAGTTAAATCTACAAATGTCCTATCTCACACCCTCACAAAGAATGATCTTCCTGGGGTGTATAATTATCTCTTTCACTCCAGTGGAGTTCAGGAAGCTAGTACTGTAACTTCCAATGGGTGGACCCTAAACCTTTTGACAGAATCAAGTTATGTCCTCACATTTCAAACACATGTTCATGTCTCTGGAACCATGGGGATTATGAAAGAAGTATATAAATGCCAAGCTCTTCAGCACAAACTATTTTTATAGTGGTAGTATTCTTTAGGTTCTAGGTTTTAACTCATTAACCCCGACTACCATCTCATGGCACCTCTGTGCTTAACACCGAGTACGCTGTGAGACGGTAGTAATTACATGCTGTTACATCCGAGTGCCTTCTCCCAGCGTAAGTAACTTTGCAGGCATATTATAGCTCCACTGTTGAAAATTAAGTTGAAAAAGTAACTGAACTTTATCAGTTACCTTGTCAACTTAAGTTTCAGCGTGGAGTTTTGTGGTCTTCATATTTAAATTTAATTAGAAAATCGGCTTGCAACACACCCTGTATTTGCATCTCAACAGTAAGCCGATTTAGCTGCTCTCTCATTCCATAGCTTTTGTCCGTTTTTAGTTACTTCCATGCTATTAGGCAAAACTTGTTATTCTATGAACTGTCAAAGTTTGTAGATCAAAATGTATTAATGAACCAGCTTTCTTGCTAAGAGGTTGAGAGGTGTGCTTCCAAAAAAAAAAAAGCAAAGGAATCCACTCACTTATTATTACACCCCCCTCCCCCAAGCAACAGACATAATGAATCACCGGTTTTACTCCTTGCATCTTGCCTGTACAGAACTTTACACTCTTTCTAGGATTTTGCCTAAATGTATATGCCAACTTATTTTAGAATCTGCTTCCCTTCCAGCTTTCACCACTCTCCCGAGTGGCATTTTAACGTCCCAATACAGTCATATGAATGCGTTAACATTATCCAAACCCCCTTGCTGGATTCATATGGGAGCAGCCACCTTATTCAGTCTTCAATAATTTATTGCAGATCAATACAGGCAACGTCTATCACACTGCAACAAACAGTCGATAAAAAATACTGTATGTATATGCTTTTTTGTGTATTTAGTAAGCATTTTCATTTTGTCTATTAACACTGGGTTTTTATGTATGTATTTTATGCTACTAGGCAATCTTTTGCGCCACGTGGTTAGAGGCCCTAAACTCGTGTAGCATGTTCGCCTAAATGCAGTTTGGAGAGCGTTTTAAGTGGCACTGTGTAAAATATTTGAAGGTTTTAGTGCACTCGATCGATCATCGGTGTACGGCATGTGGTTGTGGTAATGCTTAATGCAGGGTTCTCTGAAATAGTCAGCAGGCCTTGATCTAACCTGCTACATAAAGCTAATTAGTTTGCATTATGTGCCCCCAGCAGAACTCATATTGACTAGCCCATTAACAGTTTCTAACTCCTGAAGTACTACATAATCCCTCTACCTGCCCAATCGTCTCGGTACTAGATTACTATTATGCCAGGTCTCATTGTTCTCGGTACAAATTCTGCTAGAAAACAGTGCAGGGTAGAGTTTATACTCGCAATACACGACCATAGAGCTGTATCCCAAATTTGGTCAGACCTGTCAAGCCTTCTCAGTTTCTCACTAACTCAATGGCTGTACACCTGTCCTGCACATCAAGAGCTTTGTATTCACCATACTATATTCTTGAGGAGGTCATTCTTAGTGTAGTAGGTCTGCTTCTAATATATTGCCACTTAAATTGCTATCTCCATGCTTTATTCTGTTCTGTGTGTTCCACAGCCTAATTGTATGTATACCTTTTCTCAAACTTTTCAGTGTATCCTAACAATGGATTTGCTGATGCCTACAATGTTTACCAGTTCAAACGCCATTGATTTGAATTTTTTTCAGTTTGTTTTGCCTGTTCTTATATTAATAAACATTAGTGTACTGAAGATTACTGAACCAAAAAACATTCCCTGTCAATTGCAATTTGTTGTGCAGAGTTGCTGTGCAATGTTAAAGCCAGTTGGGCTTTTATTTACTTTTTTTTTTTTTTGGCAGCTTGCTTTTTTATTCTCTTCACCACTGACTTAATTTGTTGTTCAGAGGAATGATTGTGCATACATGGATAGACTGCAGATGAGATCAATAAGGCAGTGTTTGATTTCATGGTCAACTGAGTGTTTGTGCATACATGGACAGACTGCAGAAGGGTTCATTGGCAAATGTTTCATTTGGTTGTCAGGGGAGTGCTGATGTGTACATGGACAGACTGTTGGAATGATCTTGGGGGAAATGTTTTGTATGGTGATCGGAGGAGTGCTTGTGCATATGTGGGCATATTGAGAATGGATCATTGGAGGAAATGCTTCATTGCTTCTTGCCTTGCTTCATTTAAAAAGTTTTAAATTGCTAATTTTGTAGTTTTAATTGCATTTACTGTTTAG
Organism: Protopterus annectens; assembly: GCF_019279795.1. Taxonomy (NCBI): domain Eukaryota; kingdom Metazoa; phylum Chordata; order Ceratodontiformes; family Protopteridae; genus Protopterus; species Protopterus annectens. The sequence continues at coordinate 1,109,009,577 of NC_056729.1, read as the reverse complement.
GGCTACACTCTCAAGTGCGTTAGACTTTTCTGTGTTTATTCACTGTATCATTGCATTGTTTAGCCTGTTTTAACAAAAAAAAAAAAACTATCTTGTTTGCATGTTTCCCACCTTTCCTAGCTAATATACGCCAGATCCCAGGCTTTGCTGGTTTCAGGACTTTATTTTCTGTGTGCAGAGCTATCCAGACCTTGCTGTGGTAGAGGGAAGTCCTACTGCTTACCACTGGGAGTGGTGAGCATTGTACTGCCCATCTAACACTAGAGGAGTGGTTTCCAGCTCTGAAATTGTAATTTTATTAGCCATTTTGGGCTGATTTCTATCCCTTTCAACTTTCTGGCTTAAAAACTCGTGTGTTTGCGCATTTCTCGCATTGTGCAGCACAGTGGGTCTACGGTTAAACTATTCCAAGTGCCAGAAAGTCTGCTCTTCATATTTTCCCTTAGAACTAGCTGGTTTCTCAGTAGTAGCACTAAAATCTGAACCCCTGTGACCAGCACTTGCTCTAGAACCTGCTGGAAAGCACTAGGAAGCCTTAAACTGATACAAGCACTCAACTCTCCTTGTTAATAAGGAGAAATTAATCGTAGGCACTAAAGAGCCTATAATTGCAAAGTACCTTGCAAAGGTAAGGGAAAACAGCTCTTGTACTTTACAAAAAAAGCACCTAAACAGGCATGTCCAAGGGTCACCTTCCAGTGATTTCTCCTGTCCACCTGGTGAATCTGAGCATACTGGGGCAATGCAGCAACTGCCTCATGTACACAGACAGCCCTCTCCTCCTACCACCCAACACTACAACCTGTGAGAGTTGCACTTACATAGCCAAACTGGAAGCAAAGCTCCCTCCAGCCAAGACTGTGCTAGACAGTCAAGAGGAGAAGGTTGACACCTGCACTACACCTCAAGCAACACATAGCCCTTCAAAACCTACACCATCAACACCCACACACAGCAACACTAAACCCACATATGCAGAGGCCCTTACCATTAACCTGCCCAAGCAACAAGGACCTCTGAAGCTGAAACACAAACAAACACCAGTCACAACCAGAGTGACACATAGCTCACAACACCAGTGTGCCACCCAACAACAGACCCTAAGGCAAGACAACGTGCCCAACACATTAGTCATAGGCGACTCTATAGTCATGCACACTGATGCCCCAATCACCAGGCTGAGCAAGGAGAAAATTACAGTCAGCTGCCTGTCTGGTGCCAGGATCCGCCACATAATGCATGCACTCAAGTCACTCCACAACAAGTACAGATACGACTCTGTTATTGTCTATGTTAGAGTGAATGACTTGAGACATACCTCCCTGGACTACATGAAAAGAGACATGTAAGAGCTCTTGGATCTTGTGGCCCAGGCAGGTATGACCCCAGCCCTGAGTAGCATCTTGCCTTCGCCGAGAATGATACCATAGTATAAGAACAAAATGATTGACTTTAACAATTGGCTAAGCTTCTGGTGTCATTCAAAGGGGATCCAGTATCTGTCTGCCTGGGACGACATGATCGACAAACCACAATGCTTTGCCAGAGATGGTCTGCACCTGTCACTCCTGGGATTCAGGTTACTGGTTAAAGCTCTTGTCATCCCTATAATGCCTTTTTTAGGCAAGGTTTAAAGGATGAAACCACCACCGTAACAGGTACAAGCATGCAAGATCTGAAGGTAATGCTACTCAGTGCTAGAAGTCTAAACCTCCAAATGCACTCTCTCGAGGCACTCCAAAAAATGGAGAACATCAATATCTGTGCAGTAACTGAGACCTGGTTCAAGGCTCCAGAGAGCACCCCTGCAATACCAGGCTACAACTCTTACCACACCTTTCGGCCCCCAAACCAAGACTGAAACACTAAAGGTGGAGGAGTATCCACATTCACCAAGGATATTCACACCTCCAGGCTAGTTGCCTAACACAATGCATCTGAAATTCTCCAGGTGCAACTAACACTAGGTAAGACTGCCATCCAAATTGTAGCTTGCTACAGATCCCCCACCATGCCCCAAGATTCTCACTACACCTTTCTAAACATACTGGAAAATATTAAGCTACAACCAAACACCCTAATAATAGGAGATTTCAACTACCCTGCCATTAACTGAGAAAACTACTCGGGTACCAACACCTTTTCCCAATGGTTCTTGGAATTCATAAATTCCATAGGTTCATAGGTTGGTACTAGGCTTTCGGCCCTAGGGCCTATACAAGCTTAGCCATAACAATTCCCTGGCTATTTCTTCCCACACTATTTACTTCCGCCTTGGATCAACTAATCCATTCTCCCAACAGGGGCTCCAGTATCCTAGACCTGGTCATTACCAACATGGAAAATAGATGTTCCACACCAGTGGTCACCCCCTCATTGGTTAGGTCTGACCATAAGCTAATCACCCTTGACATCCACATCCCACCCCCCCAGTAAGGAAACCTCCATAAAAAACTTCTCCAAAGCCAACTTCATGCTACTCAAGTCAGAAGTGACAGACTTCAGGACACCCATGCAGATGGGAGCTGAAAGTTCGACTGCTGAATCCTACAGTAAGGCACTGGACAAGCACATCCACTCGTGCATGAATCGTGCCATCCCAAATAGAACCAAGACGCTCTCCTCCAAAAAAAGGAAGCCAATCTGGTGGTCCCCTGCCATAAACAAACTGTACAACAGAAGGAAGAAACTGTTGCCGAAAAGAGGAAATTCCCAGGATGCAAAAAACTCCCTTTCCAGCCTCAGTAAGAAGCTGAGATCCCTCATAAAATCCTCCAAAGCTAGTTACGAAAATAAAATTGCCAAAGATTCCAAAGCAACCACAAGGCATTCTATAGTTATGTCAAGAATCTAAATGGCAACGCTCAGATCTGCTCTGAGCTACAACAGAATGACATTAAATATACTGATCCCAAGGATATTGCCAATATCCTGGAAGATTGATTTAGTGCCAACTACACCCCCCCTCACCCCCTAAAGGGCCCATCTCAGTATCAAGAGATTGCCAAATTCCGGTAATCATGGCCTCACAGGTAGAAACTGCACTCTCCAAAGCTAAGAATACAGCATCCTTGGGACCAGATGACATCCCGGGATGTGTACTACATGAACTACAAAACGAACTGGTACATCACGTAAGTGTCATGTTTAATTATAGCCTCACCTCAGGCTTTGTGCCCAGTGAGTAGCGTACAGCTATAGTTATCCCACTCCAAGTGGGGATCCACCTTGGATCCCGGGAACTACCGTCCCATCAGTCTGAGGAGCCTGATCTGCAAGAACATGCAACACATTATCATGGAACTTATAAAGAAAGACATTGGCAACCTTCAAACACAGAACCCCACCCAGTTTGGGTTCATGAAGGGACAGTCTTGTTTCCTGAACCTGATTGACTTCTTCGAATCAGTCTGCAAAGCTGTGGATGAGGGTAAGGTGGTCCACACAGCCAATCTGGACCTCGCCAAGGCCTTTGACACCATCCCCCACTCTGGAATAATAGATAAACTTACTAAGCTGGGCATAAATCCCTACGTCACTTGATGGGTTGCCAACTGGCTTACTGACAGAACCCAGACTATAAAAGTAGCCGACTCTAAATCCAGCTCCAGACAAGTGACAAGTGGAGTACCTCAGAGTTCAGTCCTGGGACCGCTTTTGTTTGGCATTTGCTTCTCTGAAGTACAGGCGAACACTAAGGGACTCTGGCTAACAAAGTTCGCAGATGACTGCAAACTGGAAGCCATTATTGAATCCCCAAATTATGTGGATATTCTACAAAAGGGTCTTACAGAAACAGATGCTTGGTGCCAGAGCCATGGGCTCAAGCTTAATGCCAAGAAATGTATAGCTATCCCCTTTGGGAAAAACCATGTACTCATGAATTACCACATAGGTGGCAGTACACTAAACATCAAACATAGGGACACAGGTGGATAGTGGTCTCACCTTCAATAACCACATCGCCACAACAGTCAGGAAATCCTTCTATGTGGCACACCTCATCACTAAGGGCCTTTCATCCAGAAAAAAGAGGTCATTGTCCCACTGTACTCATTCCTCATTATACTCATTATAGAGTACAACACCCCATTTGGTATGTACCTCACAAGACATCTGTAACTGCTGGAAAGGCTGCAGAAATACCTCACTAAAAGAATCACAGGCCTAAAGCAGATGCCCTATGCTGACCATCTAAAAAATTCTAGCTATACTCTGTGGCATATCGTCTACTCAGAGGCGATCTCTGCTTAACATACAAGGCCATGTCAAACCCTGAGCTCTTGGACATGCCTCACTTAAAGAAATCCCAATCCCTCAGAGCCACATGCTCCAGGGATCTAAACCTTGTCATCACAATAAACAAAACTTGCTGGAGGGATAGGTTCCTGACCCAGAGACTCCCCATACTCTGGCATAGACTGCCCTTACATGTCAAGCAGAGCACCTCCTTGGCCATCTTCAACAGGAACCTTGATGATTGGATGGGAGATAGGAAATTCACCCCGGGGATCACGTCATTCACCCTGCTAGACAGGGGTCCAGGGAAGTAAATATTGTGGGAAGAAATATCCAGGGAATTGTTATGGCTAGGCTTGTATCGGCCCTAGGGTCGATAGCCTAGTGCCAAGCTATGAATCTGTGATTCCAGAGTGGGGGATGGTGTTAAAAGACTTGGCGAGGTCCAGATAGGCTGTGTGGACTGCCTTACCCTTGTCCACAGCTCTGGAAACTGATTCAAAGAAGTCAATCAGGTTGAGGAGACAAGATCGGTGCTTTACAAAACCAAACTAGGTGGGGTCCAGTGTTTGAACATTGCCAGTGTCTTTGTTTATAAGTTCTATGAACTGCATACATGGACAGACTGCAGAAAAGATTGCTGGGGAAAATTTTTAATTCGATGGTCAGGGGAATACTTTTGCATACCTGGAAAGACTACTGAAGGGTTAGTGTTGTAACTTCTTATTAAGACAGAAGCTTCTTTGCAGAAGCTTATAAGAAATGTACCCTGTTTAAACAAAGACTACTCTCCTTTGCTTTTTTCTATGGAAGAATTTGAGCAGGGTTTAATACAGAGAAAGCTAAAGAAGTTACAACGGGATATTGATGCATATTCCAACAATATTGCTTTTTCACATTTCTTTATGTTAAAAAGGCTATTGGCCCCTTTAAGACACAGAATCAACTTAGGGGTCGCTATAAAAACCAAGGAACTTCTGGTCTTCTTCCTACTTCCACTTCATTTAGTGAAGTTATTAAGACAGGTGGTGATGTCACTTCCGGTTTGACTTTGAATTCTGACTGTTCCACAAGTGAATCGGCTGGTGTTGTTCCTGCTGAGAATGCATTAGATATGAATAGGGTTGCCACCTTTCGTTGTGGCTAAAACAGGAGTAAAGCCACACACCCCGCGTCACCAGTAACCCCGCCTGTCCCACCTCCTCTCCCTCCCACATTCCGCCCATTTTGTGATGTCACGATGACATCACCCAGCACAGAACACCCTCTTTTTCCATTCTTGCTACCTGTTTTTGGTTGATTTACTCTGCTTTTCTGTAAAAAAGCATAGTAAATCAGCCGATTTACAAACTCCAATAGTCTGTTTCCTTTTTGAAACAGAATACCGGAGTTTGTACAGTGTTTTCCAGACTACCGGAGAATCAGTTTGATTTCCGGATAGTCCGGAAAAAACGGAGGGGTGGCAACCCTAGATATGACTGATATGTCTGATACTTCTTGTGATGAAAAGGATGAAATTAATGGTTCTGATCAGATTCCAGTTAATGCAGGGCAAGTCTTTTTAGAGAAGAGACCTGTTTTATGTCAGAACGAGACAGGCGACATGTCAACAAGAAAGACTTCCACAAAGAACAAGAAAAAATAACTGCTTTTACTGAACATTCTAATACTGACTTTTTTAATGAAAAAATTTATAATCTGTCTTATTCGTTTACTTCTGATCAGTTATTTGTTTTAGGGCTTGGTTTTAACTTTGTGCCTAGCAAAAGGATGAATTTAGGACACACATTGTTGGATTTAAAAATGTTTTGTCACAAATTAAATTTAAGTTATGTTTTTCTAGTATGGAGTTTAATAAATGTCTGTTTGCCAAAGCAAGTACCATTACTTACACCTTAACTAGCACCTTACTTGTTTTTGAAAATTGTTGCACTGAAGACATCAGACAACTTGTTCACACTAAGGTAGATTATAAATTTTATAATCTCACTAGAGCCCAAAGAACAGCCTTAAAAGAACTGAGGTCTTTAAGCCACCTTCGGTTTATGAAAGCTGATAAGGAAGGGGGGCTGGTAATTCTTGAACAAGATAAATATGTCAACTCTATGGAAAATATGCTAAGTATTGAGACTGAATATTTATTAGTTAGTCAACAGCTGTTTTTTAAGGCATATCACAGTATACGCTTCATTTTATATGATCTGTGGGTCAATGGGTATATTACTAATAACATGTATGATTTTGTTAGTTGAACATCCACTTTTGGGGACCATGTTTGGTATCCCCAAAAGTCACAAAAATCTTGAAACCCCCCCAATTTTGACCCATAGTATCTTCACCTAATTCAGCCACAGAAGGTATTTCTTTAGTAGTTGACTACATGTTAAATCCACTAGTCAAACAATTTGGTTAATTTATTAAGGGCTCTTGGCATTTTTTTGGATTTGATTAGGACTTTTAGTTCTGTATATTCCTTTGATTCTAAGAAAAACATTTTGTTTACAGTGGATATTCAATCATTGTTTACGAGCATCCCCCATGATCAAGGGGTTGATTTTGTTAGACAGTTCTTGGGAAATGTGGCCCACCTTCATTCTGATAGCATATTTGTTTTATGCACTTTAATAGAACTAGTGCTTAATAACAATTATTTTCTATTTAACAAGGAAATTTACAAGCAGCTAAGAGGGGTAGCTATGGGGTCCGCTGCAGCCCCGTCTTACGCCAATCTAGTTCTTGGGTGGTGGGAGCATAGTGTTCTCAGACCTATTATGGAACAATATCATGTAGTTTTTTATGGCAGATATGTGGATGGTTTGTTTTTTATCCTTGAAGGTGGCATAGATCAGGTTCATTCTTTTTGTGATAGTATTAATAATTCCAGTGATTTTTTTAAAATTTGTATTGGGGAATGCTGAGCTATCAGTGCATTTTTTGGATGTTACCCTGACTTGGGATACTGCTAATAATGGTTTCACAAATGGAATACATAGGAAGGAGACTTTTGTTAACAGTTATTTGCATTATTTGAGCAACCATCCTGTTTTTATGAAAAATATATATACCGAAGTTTCAGTTTATTCATGCTTCACGAATGATTTCTGAAGAAGCTGATTTTGAATCAGAAGTCTGCTTTATAGAGAATATGTTTTTGGTTAGAGGTTACCCCTCAGATTTACTTGGCAAACTAGCTAATTGAAATTAGAACAAGAAGAGCTACTGATTTTCCACCGATTTTGAAAAATGGTTTTACTACTACTATTACAAATAAGCCACATGGAGTCACAGGTGTTAACAATTCAAGTTCTAACAACACTAACACAAATACTTTTCATACTTATTGTATTTTGGATATGTCTGTTGATGCATTTAAAATTAGGTCCATTATTACAAGAAATTTTTTATTAGAAATCTTATGTGGAAATAGTGAATTAATACAAGTTGTAGGTGATAGACCTCATTTTGTATATATAAAAAAACTATTTAAAAAAAATGTTTACAATTTGACTCCATATATAAAAGTACCCCTGACAACAGCAGACGCTGTAAGGGGATGTATAAATGTGGTTTTTGTTTTTCATGTTGTTTTATTTTGGAGGGACCCTATATTGATTTACCCTGTTTGAACAGGACACTTTCTGTTGATGCTGTATACAATTGCAATACTAGTGGCATAGTCTGTCTTGCTGTTTGTTCTGTGTGCAATTAATTTTATGTAGGTATGTCCACCCGTCCACTTAGTAAAAGAATTAAAGAGCATTATTATTGTATTAGAACTAAAGAACATCAACAATGCTCTATTTAAACATTCCATTACAAGTAGTGTTTTTTAAAAAGTTTCTGTTTGCTGTTTTGGAACATGTAGTTAGAAATATAAGGGGGGTGGGTCATATAAGGACCAACTGGAACAAAGAGAAACTATGTGGCAGTTCAGGTTAGGGGCTGACAAAAAACTGGTATTAATGACTCAGCGAATATTAAATGTTTTCTGAAGAATAGAAGACTGAAGATTTTAATATGAACTGTCTATGTTATGTTGTTAGATGTGTACCTTTAAATGACTGTATTCCTTTTGCCAGTGCACTTTAAGTAATTGTTTTATTAGGTAATTATTTTGGTATGATATATAAGGGGATGCTGCTGTGTGCATTTTATTTCATTCTGAAGAAGTCTTTTGAGATGAAAGTGATATTAAACTGTCTTTTTCGCTATTGCTGGTGGTTTACTTCATTGTTAGGTCAGACTGGTGTTTTTTAGTTTTTGCTGCTGCTTCATCCTTGGCAGTGTTGTTTTTACTGGGAGAAATGTTTCATTTGGTGGTCAGGGGAGTGCTTTTGCATACATAAACAGGCTGAAGAAGAGGTTATTAGGGGAAATAGAGATATAGATATAGATAGATAATGAATAAAGACAATTGTGCATTTGCAAGTGAGATGCAGATACCAGGTCACTTCTGTGTTTGCATTCTCTACTTTGATGGGGTTTGTGACACTATGCTACCTGAATCAGCCCTCTTTTCCAGAATAGGCACACTTGTCTTCTCCAAGCCAGCTCCAGGAGATGCCCTGGTTACTCATGGAACCTGGGTTCCCTGGGTCAAAGTCAAGGCATTGACACCAGTATGTTATTACTGATTTTACACTAATTGCGGCATCGATCAACCAAATATTTGGGACAATATTTCTGCCTTTGTCACTTATGCATCTAATTCTAATCAGATGGATGGTTCAGTGAGATAAATGTTAGTTTTATTTTGGACTAATTCTTACATGGATCAACCAGATAGTTTAGATATTTCTGACTTTGTTATTTGTGTGCCTGATTCCAATCAACGGGATGGTCAGTGAGATAAATGTTATTACTTGTATACTAATTATGGCACGGAGCAACCATATATTTTGGGCAGTATTCATGGCTTTGTCTGTCATGTGTAGAATTTAGGTGAGAGGAAGGGCTCAATAATATGTAAGTGTCATACTACTTTTATTAATTTACTCTGGTCTTTCTCTAACAGATGGCAATGACTCAAGTCTTGCATTACACCTGCACCAGGAATGTAATGAATGTCTCTGCTCAACAGGTTATGTGCAGCAATTGTCAACTTTGTCTGAGCATGATGAATCTTGCAGTAATGAAATTGGCAATGTGAGTCATTATCACTTGTCATGTAAAACCCTCAGCAGCTGCTAATGCTATTCACATTACTAGCTGTCATTGTGGAATGCACATGCCAGATTTTGGTTTCTGTCATTGAGGAGTCATACAGAAGTCTCCCCCAATTTCTTTCTTTTCTTTTTTCCCATTATTTGTATTGTCAGATACAGGTAAAGGTATCCATTGTGGTTATATGTTTCATATTTTTTGTGAATTACTCTCCTGTCACTCTCTGTCTCTTCAGATAAAGTAAATGTATTTAGGTCAGGGCAAGAGTCATTAGGTTTGTTCCCCCTTTGAATCCTTATATCCATTGTAGTAAAAAATAAAGCGAACCACACCACGGCAATGAGAAGACATACAATTCCACAGCGTCAATGAAAAACATCACCAAGTAAAACGTTTTAATGTTAGCGCTTTCACAGTTCACAATGACTGCTTCATCAGACAAATTCATGATAAAACACACTCCATATTTAAGGACATTAACAACCAATGAATTTCATAATTCAATTAAAAACATAATAGAATGACGTGATAAGATCTTAAAGGCAAATTTCATCCTGCATAGAAAAAATATATAAAATATATACATTAACTAACCTAACTATAAAAACTTTAATATAAAACATAATTAGTGCACGTTTTAAATAATCACTTGGATAAAGGTCTATTACTGAGGGCAGATTGTATGCAAATCTTATCATTGAGTCCACTGCCCCTATGGGCACGCATCCTAATAATCCAATTTAACTCAATAGTCTCAACTCTATTACTAATATCACCACCCCGGGGCCCATGTATATAACTTCTATAACCATGAATCTGAACGTGTGCGCTGCATTCTGATTAACATGCTTGGCAAGGGCATTTGTCAAAATGGACTTATTTATGCTGTAAATATGTTCCCTAATGCGATCTCTCAACTGCCTATCTGTCTTCCCTATATAGAAAGAACTGCATTGCTGGCAAACAGCTAAATACACTATGGAGCTTGTGTTACATGTGGCAACCAAACTGAAACTGACCTGCTTACGCGAGTCAGGATGTAAGAAAACCCCTGAACTATCTAAATACTGACACCAATTACATGATGTACATGGAAAAGTTCCATTCATGGACATGGACTCCCCTCTAAGTTCATAATTCTTAGGATAACATAACATCCTTTTTAAATTTTTCTTATTTTTATAAATGAAAGTCGGTTTCCTGCCAACTACTCGACTGACCTCATTGTCTGATAGTAAAATCCCCCAATTCTTAATCATAATCCTTTCTATTTCCTTAATGTTAGTGGAATAAGTAACTGGTATCTGAAAATCTTGGATCACCTTACTAGATGTAGATTCCCAAGGTCCAGTAGGAAAATATGGCTTACCATAGGTATTTCTTAAATCTGTAATACCTACTAATATATCATCTACTTCTGATGCTTTGTAACCCGTCTCTGAACTTCACTTTCAATTTCTCAGTTTCTATTCCAAAGTCAAAGTCCTTGTCATTCAGTCTAGAAGCTCTCAGGCCTTGACCCTTAACTATATTTCTAAAAATATGAGGGGGGTACATGCTCTTCCTGTGTAGATAAGCATTTTTACTACACTCTTTCCAGTATGTACTGGTCTTGTATGTACCATCACCCACATCACTGACAGTTACATCAAGGAAGTCTATAGACTCCATAGAACAAGACATGGTAAACCTCAAAAAAGTAGTGGTGGAATTAAGGTATTCAAAAAAAAAAGCATTCAAGGGTTCATATCCACCCTCCCAAACAAGGAAGAGATCATCCACAAACCTCCGATAAAACCTTATCTCTGGTTTGGCCAATATGTGCTACTCTTCCCAACTAGCCAGAATCATGTTGGCGTAGCAGCTATTGGCACAAGACATGCCCATAGCTACGCCATCTTTCTGTAAATAATATTGGTCGCCATGTGTGAAAACATTGTTCTCTAACACAAGCTCCATAAATAAGCAAATGAGCCCTACAAATTTTCCTCTGAAGTCACTGCACCTGTCAAGACAATCCCTCAACATGCTAATACCTAGATGGTTTGGTATGCATATGAAGAGGAACTTGACATCCATGGTCACTAGAATTAATTCATTGTTAGATTCACAAATTGAAACAAACTCTAATACATGTGAGAGATGCAGTTACAGAGCCAAACTGGAGGCAGAGCTCTCTCTCAACCCAAGACTGGCACAGTCAGTCAGGAGGAAAAGGTAACCACCCATACCACAAATCCAGTCTCACACAGACCTATTGCATCTGCATACCCAACACATAAACACACAAAAACATACTCGGAGGCTCTAAATAAAAATCTGCCTAAACAGCAAAGACCTCCTAAGCAGATATACAAGCAACAGCCACCCCTCAACAATACCCACGGATCACATATCTCACAAAATCAGTGTGCCTCACAGTCACAGCCCTTAAGGCCAAACAACACACCAAATCCACTTGTTATAGGGGACTCTATTATCCGGCACACTGACATCCCGCTCACCAGACTGAACAAGGAGAAGGTCACTGTAAACTGCCTGTCGGGTGCCAGGATCCACCACATAATGCAAGCACTCAGGTCACTCCAAAGCAAGTACAAGTATGACTCCATCATTGTCCATGCTGGTGTGAATGACCTGAGACGTACCTCCCTGGACTACATGAAAAGAGACATAGAGGAGCTCTCTGACCATGTATCCCAGGCTGGTATGACCCTGACCTTGAGTAGCATCTTGCCCTCACCAAGAATGATGCCACAGTATAAAGACAAAATGATCAGTTTCAACAATTGGCTAAAGTATTGGTGTCATTCAAAGGGGATCCAGTGTCTGTCAGCCTGGGATGACATGCTCGACAAGCCACGTTGCTTCACTAGGGATGGCTTGCACCTGTCACCCTTAGGCTTTCGTATACTGGCCAAGGCTCTTGCCACCCCCATAGTGCCTTTTTTAGGCAAGGCTCAAAGGACAAACCCACCTCCATAGACAACCCAAGGATAAAAAAACTAAAGGTAATGCTACTCAATGCCAGAAGTCTAAACCTCAAGATGCACGCACTCGAGGCTCTCCTCAGTATGGAGAAAATTGATGTCTGTGCAGTAACAGAAACCTGGTTCAAGGCTCTTGAGAGCACCCCAGCACTACCACGTTATAACTCATACCATGCGTTTCGGCCCCAAAACTCGGACCGAAGCACAAAAGGAGGGGGAATATCTATATTCATCAAAGATACCTACACCTCCAGGTTAGTGGCACTGCACGAAGCATCGGAAACCATCCATGTGCAACTAACAGTGGGCAAAACTGCCTTTCAGTTTGTAGCCTGCTACAGAACACCCTCCCTATTATAGGAACCCCACTTGGCATTCTTGAGAACACTGGAGAATATGAAGGTCTCTCCAAACACTATGTTATTGGGTGACTTCAACTACCCAAACATTGACTGGGAAAACTACTCAAGCCCAAACACCCTCACCCAATGGTTCCTTGAATTTATAAACTCTAACGCAATGGAACAACTGGTCACCACTCCCACAAGAGGGAACAACATATTGGACCTGGTATCACCAACATGGGGACTTTATATTCCACACCAGAGGTAAACTCCTCATTGGTAAGATCAGACCATAAACAAATTTCCCTGGACATCCATATCCCGTCCCCACCCCCAGCCAAGGAAATCGCTGTAAAGAATTTCTCAAAAGCCAACTTTGCACTTCTCAAGACTGAGGTGGAATCCTTCAAAGCCCTTGGGCCAGAGGATAATAAAGCCCAATCCACAGAATCCTTTACAAATGCATTCTATGAGCACCTGCAGGAATGCATGGATTGTGCTTTCCCAAATAAAACCAAGACTCACTGCTCCAAAAACAGGAGACTGGTCTGGTGGACCCCGGCCATAAATAAGCTATAGAACAGAAGGAGGAAGCTACTACATGACAGAGCAAAATCCCAAAAAGGGAAGGCATCTCTGATCAGTATTAGCAAGAAACTTCAATACTTCATAAAATCATCAAAGGCCAGTTTCGAAAGAAAAATTGCCCTAGACACTAAAGATAATCACAAGGCCTTCTTTAGTTATGTCAGGAACATGGGCGGAAACTCCCAGATATACTCTGAATTGTTGCATAATGGTACAAAATATACCGAACCTACAGACATAGCCAACATCCTGGCAGACAGATTCAGCACAAACTCCCCCCCTCCCCCCCAAAGGATTAAATGCCTATCCCAACTGAATGTAACCTCCCTGACATCACAGATGCACAGGTGAAAGCTGCCCTCTCCAAAGCAAAAAACACAGCATCTATGGGACCAGACAGTGTCCCAGGCTGTGTCTTACACGAGCTCCAAGAAGAAATGAACCCTCACATTAAGTCACTGTTCAAACTTAGCCTTACTACAGGATATGTGCCCAATGAATGGCGTACAGCTACAGTGGTCCCACTCCACAAAGGTGGTGCCACAACGGACCCCGGAAACTATCGCCCCATAAGCCTGACTAGTCTGGTCTGTAAAGCTATGGAGCGTATTATCATGGAACTCATAAACAAAGACATTGGGAGCCTCCAGACACTGGACCCTACCCAATTCGGCTTTGTGAAGGGCAGATCTTGCCTCTTAAACCTAGTTGATTTCTTTGAAACAGTTACCAAAACCATAGATGAGGGCAAGGTAGTCCACACAGCCTACCTGGACCTCGCAAAAGCCTTCGACACAATACCCCACTTGGGCATCATAAATAAGCTTACCAACTTAAATATCAACCCCTATATCACAAGATGGGTTGCAAACTGGCTCAGAGATAGAACCCACATGGTCAGAATCGCAGGTGCCATGTCCGAATCCAAACCAGTTACAAGTGGCGTCCCACAGGGCTCAGTTCTGGGACCTCTCTTGTTCGGTATATACTTCTCTGAGGTTCATGCTAACACGGGGGGATTATGGCTGACAAAGTTCGCAGATGACTGCAAACTGGGGACCATAATCGAATCTCCAGCTGACACAAGCATCCTCCAAAAGGGTCTCACAGAGACGGATGCTTGGTGCTAGAGCCACAGCCTCAAGCTAAATGCTAAAAAGTGCATAGTCATCCCCTTTGGGAAAAACAAGGTGCCCACAAATTACCACATAAGTGGTAATCCATTAAGTACAAAAGAAATAATTAGAGATTTGGGGACCAACGTAGATAGTAATCTCTCCTTTGATAATCACGTTGCCAAAGTGGTTAGAAAGACCTTCTATATAGCCCACCTTATCACGAAAGGGTTTGCATCTAGATCAAGAGAGGTCATTGTGCCCCTCTACTCATCACTCATCAGGCCCATAATTGAATACAATGCCCCTTTTGGGATGTACCTTACCCGACACCTGCAGCAACTGGAGAGACCCCAAAAGTACCTCACCAAGAGGATCATGGGCTACAAACAGATGTCCTATGCAGCTCGACTAAAGAAACTCCAGCTCTACTCAGTTGCTTACCGTCTACTCAGAGGTGATCTATGCCTGACGTACAAAGCCATGTCAAACCCAGAATTAATGGACATGCTCCACCTCATAAAATCCAAGTCCCTTAGAGCTACACGCTCCAGGGACCTAAACCTCAGCACAAAAATAAATAGGACATGCTGGAGGGACAGATTCATTTCCCAGAGGCTCCCCTCACTCTGGAATAGAATCCCAATTCATGTTAGACATAGACCCTCGCTGACCCTCTTCAAGCGAAATTTGGACGCGTGGATGGGAAATCGCAAATTCAGCCCTGGGATCTCTGGGATCTCTCCTGTGTCCCTGCTAGACAGAGGCACAGTAAACTAATCTTAAAAGGGTACCTTCTGTGACCTACTTTACAGAGGCACAGTAGGCTAATCTAATAGGGAGGCGGAAGCCAAATACACTCTGGCTAGGCTTATAAATGCCCTAGGGCAGATAGCCTAGTATCTACCTATGAACCTATAAATCATTCAAAAATTTTGTATCCCTAAGCACATATGGATTCTTATCTAATATGGGTCTCAGTTGTTTCTCAACATAAATTGAGAGACCTTCAGTACACCAGCCCCTACCTGAGACTATGGGTCTAAAAGGAGGGTTATATCGATCCTTGTGGACTTTGGGTAAACATTTGAATACTGGGTATCAAAGGTTTATCACAAACAAAATATTTATAAATTTCCAAAGAAATATTGCGTCCTAATAAACAATCCATAAGAGTATTATTAACTCTCTTAATCATTAACTCTTTCTGTTCTTTTGTAACTTTAACATAGGTCTCAGTATCCCCAAGCATGTTATTCATAGCTTGGTTATAAAAATCAAAGTCCATCACTACGACCAAGCCCCCCTTATCCGCTGTTCTAATGGATATAGTGTTATCATACATCAAACTATCAAGGGCAGCCTGTTCCTCCCCGGACAAATTCTGTGACTTCTTACATAAACCTCTATTAGTGAACAATGAATATAGTTCATCCTCACACATTCTCTCATAGACCTCTAGTGTAGAATTCATGTCTGGAATAAAACTACTGGGTTTCCTAAAAAAAAAAATTATCATTAAAATTATTAACATTACTTGTCTTAAGATTAATTTTTAACATTACATTTCTTGTGAAAGCTTTTAAATCAATCAATGAATCTGTGAGTAAAGTTTTTTTGTGTGGGTATGTAACTCGTACCTCTGTTTAACAGTGTCCGTTCACTCTCCATTAAAGTTCTTCTTGATATATTCCATACTAGGGTGTTTTTGTCTTCTGCCACATGCGTTTCAACGACTGGCTCTGTTGATTGTCCGAAGTTAGTTTCCTTTTCATCCTTCCCCTGCTCTGCGAGCGTTGTCTCACTTCTTTTATGGGTAATGGAAAAGGAAGACTATTGACATCAGTAGAGTTAAACTGTTTATAGGAATACCCAACATTCTCGTTTGGTGAGGTAGTACGAACAGCTCCTACCTCCTTCACTTTCCTCTTGGCCCCTGAGTTGATGGGAAAAGAATCAAGTAACTCAGTACTCTGCGTAGATGTGGATGGCAACACAGAATGCATTGGTATATTACTGTTACTTTCTTTCAAAGTAGACACGCTCACAAAATGGGTGTCTACGACAACTTATTCATGATTGGATACTTCAGATGAAAACTGTCCCTCTCTTGCTTCTGCTGTAGGCTGAGCAATAGGCCGCTCTTTAGTTTTATGAGTACGTTGTTTATTCACTTGTGTTCTATCACCTGAATTTCTGTGAATCCATTCTATGTACACTCCTTGGCCAAGTGAAAACACTATTAGTCAAGAAATCATTTAGATCTCTATCTAATTTCTTTTGCTTATAAAACAATAACTTCAGCTCAAAAATCATAGCGGAATCTAAAATATATCCCAACTTAGTGTCAACAACATCCATAGGGAAACCAGAATATAAGCAATTCTGAGTAGCTGAAATAGAGTTGATTAACTGGTCTTCTTCTGGTCTAAAAAAGTCTATCAAAAGTCTCAAATAATTGAAACTTAAATCTAGGTTCAATTTCTGCCACTTAGACAGTAAATCAGAATACAAGTCCCCATATGTGGACATGACGATTACCCTCAAGCCTCGAGGTATAATGTGATACTCTATGCAGGCTTCAAAGTGACACCTCTGCATTTGAAGTAGTTTCAGTTTAAACAGTTCATCTTCTAATTGAAAAAGCTGCTTACGTAGCCCAGCTGAATCATACCCTGACTCAGCAACATTATTGTCCGTAAAGCACTTACCAGTCAACAAAGGATTACCATCCTGGTTCAATACTTCCTTAAATCTTGTGGCAACATTCCCTTGTTCTTTAAAGAAAGGAACAGAGGATTCAATAGACTTCGCCACGCCTTCCGCCATGGGTCCTTCCTGCTGCTTAAAATCCAATAAAACCAAAACGTACAGGCAACTAGGACAAGACAGGGTTCTTTAGTTAGGGCTGCAAAACACAGCACTATGAAAATGTAGTAAAAAATAAAGTGAACCACACCATGGCAATGAGAAGGCATACAATTCCACAGCGCCAATGAAAGATACAAAACATCACAAAGTAAAATGTTTTAATGTTAGCGCTTTCACAGTTCACAATGACTGCTTCATCAGACAAATTCATGATAAAACACATTCCATATTTAAGGACATTAACAACCAATGAATTTCATCATTCAATTAAAAACATAATAGAATCACACGATAAGATCTTAAAGGCAAATTTCATCCTGCATAGAAAAAATAAATAAGATATATACATTAACTAACCTAACTATAAAAACTTAATATAAAAGATAATTAATGCACATGTTTTAAATATCATATCCATTGCTGAAAGGACACATGGAAATGGAAAACATAGAGGTAAGGAAGACTGCTGACACTGAATTAAATCATGAGACAGTGCTGGTATCAGCAGTCTGAGTGGGTAGTCAGCACTGGTATGGGACACTTCAGGTGCCCTCGAGTACCATTGAATCCCATACCTGTCCAGATTTCATTAGTAGAGTGGCAGTCCTAAGCCTGCTTTTTATTCTTTACATGTCCTTTCTGTATCCCCATGTTAACATGCTGTATAAGACCCACTTTTTGAAGACTGTATCAGTACTACCTAATTTTTAACACAGTATTAGTCCTTACAACGTAGTAAAAGAAATGTGGCCTTGCGCTGTACACATGTACATATATTACAGTTTGTATAGGGCTTATGTTATGTAAATTATGATTTTTTTTTCATATTTTGATAAATACCTTTGCAAGAGAGCATGTCAATGTGATAAGTACTACCTCATTTTGAAGACCGTATTAATAGTTCCAACATGGTAAAAGAACCGTGTTTGTATGTTGTACGCATGTACATATATCAGAGTTTGTTTAGGACTTGGGTTATGATTTTTTCATAATTTGGTAAATAACTTTGCAAGGGAGCGTGTCAGTGTGCTAAGTAAGACCTCATTTTGAAGACAGTATTAATAGTTCCAACATGGTAAAAGAACTGTGTCTGTATGTTGTACACATGTACAGATATCAAAGTTTGTTTAGGATTTAGGTTATGGAAATTATGATTATTTTCATATTTTGGTAAATAACTTTGCAAGGGAACATGTCAGTTTGCCAAGTAATATCTCATTTTGAAGACAATATTACTCCTTACAACATGGTAAAAGAACTGTGTATGTGTGCTGTACACATGTACAGATATCACAGTTTGTTTTGTCTTGTAGGATTATGAAAATTATACATTTTCAATCATTTTCATTATTATGCCCATATCTTTGCAAGGGAGCATAGTGATGACACAAATGATGCATAATTTTGAATCAGACATTGAGCCACACAACTTGTATACTGATATGTAGCCTCTGTCTTTTACATGTGATGAGATGTTATGCTTTGTTTTTTAATGAATTATGAAACATATATTAATCATATTTCTGTGAATATCTCCGTAAAGGAGCATCACACAGTAATAGTTAAGGTATCATTTTAAAGCTGACATTCCTACAAATAAATTAAATATAAATTGTATGGGTATACATGGTATGTTGACCAAGATATTGTGCTTTGTTTTTCCAAAAAGTTAAAAAATATGCACAATATCAGCATTCCTTGGCAAATATTTAATAATGATTTAGATACGCACTATCAACATGTACACTGTTGGAATGGTCAGTGTCTGCTGAACAACTTTCACATTTACATTTTTAGTCTAGCTCTTATACTTAGAGTTATGAACATTTGTTTTCTGTATGGTATTACAAATGAATTTTCTGAAACTGACCTCAGGCTGCACTGTTGTCCCTATGGGGAAGTAAGCAGGCAGCATTTTATGAGCTGCTCCGGAGTGAATGAGTTAAACCAAATTTCTTTCCAATTTAATGTTTATTGATTTATGCATAGTAAAAACACAAACAGAACAAGAAAAACATCAACTGTATACACTGAGTAATTGTAGACAAGATATATACAAAGAACAATAACACATTATAATATCTTGAGGAAAAACTGACATTTGTACACAAAAAATTATAGAAATTGCAGTGTATTAATGTGATGGTGTTCTCCAACTGATTGTCTCATAGCTCATGTTGGTCAGGTATTTATAGAAATGCATTTATAGCATACATGACACTTAGTACAATTGTGTGGCTTTTGTTGCCATTACCTTGAAATTTTCCCAAGTGATTTTGAATTTATCTAACCAATTTTTAGCAATAAAATATTTAATTAGTGCACAGACTGTAATTGTAGCATGTTTGTGTATGCCAGTGAGGTAGTTAGGTGTTATGTGGAGAATTGCTGTTTCCCATGAAAAAGTAGTCTTTTCATACTCCATTTTTTCAAGCTTTACTTTAAAGGAACACCATAGTTTATAAATGTTCTTACCACTCCAAAAGATATGTAATAAATCAGCACTCTCATGGAGGCAGAAGGGACAGGTTAACATTTTTTTAAAACCAAAATATTTTAGAACAGCGGGTGTATAGTATGCATTATTGTTATATTAATTTTTTAAATGGAATTAAGTTCAATGTATTTTTTAATGCTTGGGATATTTGGTCTATAGTAATATTATTGTTTTTTCATACCGGTATTTGGAGTATAGAAGTGAAGACTGGAATTTAATTGCAGATATTAGTTTGTAAGCATTGGGGATCATTTTTGTTTTGTAGGATAAGATTTTTTTAAGATTGATTGGGTTACTTTAATGTTTTTTTCATCAGTTTGTATGTTAGAAAACTTGGGGTAGGACTAGTTGGTGTATTTGCCAAACCATTATATGTATGATTTGGAGATAGTTTGTGAGGTCTTTCATTTTGTTAAGTTTCAAATTTGGATTAAGGTGTATAGGTTGTAGGAGTTCAAGTGTTTTTTCTAGGTGAAGTAATGCTATTAGATTTTGAAATACATTTATTTTGTTCTTGATCATAGGATGGAGTCTGACTGAGCTGTTATTCTTTAGTTTAACATAGGAGAAGGCATTTGGATTAATGAGGAAACATACTTGATTATGCCAAATTTTGATCCAAAGTGGGGACCAAATTTGGCTGACTGGATCATGATTAGAGATTTGAATAATTCTGCTAGCACAAATAATATAGTTTAAAGTCGGGTAGTCCTATGCCACCTTTTTCCTTTGGTAGTATGACTTTATCTTAACAAATTCTTGTAGTTTTCGGGAACCATATGAAGTTTGAGAGGACTGATTTCATTTTGCAAAAGCAGTTTTTTGAGATATTTAAATTGATGGCATTTAGCTGGTAGAGGTTTCTAGGTAGAACATTAATTTTAATGATAACTACTTTCGATAAAGGGGAGAGGTTTATATTATTCCACTTAGATATATCCTATCTGACATTTTCCCATGTTTTTTATAGATTAGCTTTCATCAGGTCTTTGTGAGTATGCAAAGTAAATACTTAGATATTTTAGTGAGTAGTTGACTGCGATTTTAGTTGTGGGGAAATATGAATCTTTATGACCATAATGATTCATAAAGAATATATAACATTTTGACGGGTTAATTTCATAGTTCGTTATGGCTGAAAATGTTTCTGTTGATTTTAAAATTTTGTGTAAGTCAGTTTTAGGAAGTTCAAAATAGATATTAAGGTCATCTATGCAGTAAACTTTAAGTCAATGTTATGGGCTTTTGGTATATGATGATACGTTTATTGAGCTATAGAAAGTAGAAGCGGTTCTAGGTAAAGATTGAAGAGATATGGGGATAGAGGTTGGCCTTGTTTGGTTCTGTTGGTTGTTTTAATAGGTTGAGATTGGATTTTGGTAATATATAATGTTGTAGGTGCATTCTTGTAGATAACTGATAATATTTATAAAAACATGGGATATTGAAGCAAGGCTCAAGTTTGGATAGAAAATTTAAATCAACCTTTTCAAAGCTTTACTTGCATTTACCATTAAAGCGCATCTGGGATGCTTGTCTTTTGCGAAGTGTAACATTATTGTATCAAGAGTTAAGGTGTTGTCACAGACCTGTCTTTGTTGCATAAATCTTAATTGCTCTGGTGAGGCTATAGATGATATTACTTTTTGCATTCTATATGATAGTATTCAGACTAGTATTTTAATGTCTAAGTTTATAAGAGCAATAGGTCTATAGTTATATGGGTTTGTTTTATCTGAGTTAGGTTTGGGAATCAAAATAGTGTTTGAGTTCTTTATGTACAGGTCTGAGACCAGGATCTTTATTTATTTTCAATTTGTTAATAGCAAGTTTTATTTTTTTTTTAATGTGAGTGGAGTCGCTGGAATATTTTGTTGTTTTTCATTTAGTAATGGGAATTTCAAATATTTTGTAAATTTCTCATACAGGTCAGGGTGGACTTGTTTTTCGGAGTTGTAAATGTTACTATACATCTCTACAAAAGAGTTTATTATGTCTGCGTCATTATGTAGTATTTTACCCGTATAATTTATTTCTGTTATTTTAGGGAGTCCATTTTTAATATTTATTAGTCTGGCTAATGCTTTGGAAGGGATTTGGGCCCACTCGGCATAACTGTGTAGTAGCTTGAGTTCGGTAAGAGATTGATTTTGCAGGTGTAGCATATACAGTTATTTTTGTAAGTTTAGCATATTCTCTTCCAGTTCAGAGGAGTATTTGTTTTGGAGTTTTGCTTTCACATCTTTTAATTGTTTTTTCCAATTGGAATTTCTTCTAATTTTCTTGTCTTTTGAAAATTGATGCTTTTTGAATGAGTGTACATTGAATTGCCGCCTTTTTAGCAGCCCATTGTATGTCATAGGGCATATCATTTTGGTTATGTCTTCTTCTAGTTGAGTGAGGATATTATTAATTTCTTGTATTACTTCTTTTTTTGGTTAAGTTGACATTGAAGGTCCAATCTGAGTAATTATAATTAGTTTGGTAGTGTTAATACCAGTTGAGATTTTTGAGTGGTCAGCTATTGATCTGACATCTACTTTTTTCTATACCTATCCTTGATAAAGATTCAGAAACCAAAATAAATCAATTCTGGACCATGCCTTATGAGATGAAATGTATGTATATTTATTGGTTGATTTCTAATTGAATTTTATAAGTCACAGTAAACACAGTAACTATTACATTTGTAATATTTTTGTAAACAACTTAAAATTTCTCAGCAACCGCTCGAGTAACACACATACTGTCATAGGTTCATAGGTTCATACTAGACTATCTGCCCTAGGGCATTTATAAGCCTAGCCAGAGTGTGTTTGGCTTTCGCCACCCATTTTAAATTAATTTTGCTATGCCTTTTTTCGAGGTTAGTATACTGTGCCTCTGTCTAACAGTGACACAGAAGTGATACCCGGGTTAAACCTACGATCTCCCATCCACTCATCAAGATTCCTCTTGAAGAGAGTCAATGAGGGACTCTGCCTAACCTGGACTGGGATTTTATTCCAGAATGAAGGGAGCCTCTGGGTTATGAATCTGTCCCTCCAGCATGTCCTATTTATTTCAGTGCTGAGGTTCAAGTCTCTCGAATGCGTAGCTCGATGGGATTTGGATTTTCTGAGGTGCAGCATGTCCATTAATTCCGGGTTGGACATGACTTTATACGTCAGGCACAGATCGCCTCTGAGCAGGCGGTATGCCACTGAGTAGAGCTGGAGTTTCTTTAACCGGGCAGCATATGGTATCTGTTTGAGCCCTTTGATTCTCTTGGTGAGGTACTTTTGGGATCTTTCCAGTTGCTGCAGATGCCTGGTAAGGTACATCCCAAAAGGGGCATTGTACTCAATTATGGGCCTGATGAGGGATGAGTAAAGAGGCACGATGACCTCCCCTGATCTAGATGTGAATCCCTTCATGATTAGGTGGGCTATATAAAATGTTCTTCTAACCACTTTGGCCACATGGTTGTCAATTGAGAGATTGTTATCAACTTGGGTCCCCAGGTCCCTAATTACTTCTTCTGTACTTAATGGATTACTACCTATGTGGTAATTTGTGGGCACTTTGTTTTTGCAAAGGGGATGCCTATACACTTTTTGGCGTTTAGCTTTAGGCCATGGCTTTGGCACCAGTTGTCTGTTTCTATGAGGCCCTTTTGGAGGATGCTTGTGTCGGCTGGAGAGTCGATTATGGCACCCAGTTTGCAGTCATCTGTGAACTTGGTCAGCCACAGTCCTTCCGTGTTGGCCTGTACCTCCGAGAAATATGTACCGAACAAGAGAGGTCCCAGGACTGAGCCTTGTGGGATGCCACTTGTAACTGGTTTGGAGTCTGACATGGCTCCAGCAATTCTAACCATGTGAGTTCTGTCCTTGAGCTAGTTTGCAACCCATCTAGTGACATACGGGTTTATATTTTAGCTGGTGAGCTTATCTATAATGCCCGAGTGGGGTATTGTATCGAAGGCTTTTGCGAGGTCCAGGTAGGCTGTCTAGACCACCTCCTCATCAATGGCCTTGGTGACTGTTTCAAAGAAATCAACCAGGTTTAAGAGGCAGGATCTGCCCTTAACAAAGCCAAACTGGGTAGGATCCAGTGTCTGTAAGTCCCCAATATCTTTATTTATGAGGTCCATGATGATCCTTTCCATAGCTTTGCAGACCAAGCTAGTCAGGCTTATGGGGCGATAGTTTCCAGGATCCGTTGAGGCACCACCTTTGTGGAGAGGGACCACTGTTGCTGTACGCCACTATTTGGGTACATATCCTGTAGTAAGGCTGAGATTGAACAGTAGTTTTATGTTTGGGTTTAGCTCTTCTTGGAGTTCATGTAGGACGCAGCCCGGGACACCGTCTGGTCCCATTGATGCTGTGTTTTTATTTGGAGAGGGCGGCTCTTACCTGAGCATCTGAGATGTCAGGGGCAGCACTCTGCTGGGATAGATATTTGCCCTTTTGGTGGGGAGTTTGCGCTGAACCTGTCAGCTAGGATGTTGGCAATGTCTGTGGGTTCGTGTATTTTTGTCATTTTGGACTAATTCTGAGCATATCTGGGAATTCCCACCCATGTTCCTAACATAACTAAAGAAAGCCTTGTGATTATCGTTAGTGTCCTGTGCAAATTTTGTCTCGAAGCTGGCCTTAGACGATTTTATGAGTGCCCGTAGTTTTTTGCTAATACTGATCAGAGATGCCTTCCCTTTTTGGGATTTTGCTCTATCATGTAGTAGCTTCCTCCTTCTATTGTATAGTTTGTTTATGGCTGGGGTCCACCAGACAGGATGTCTGCCTTTGGAGGATTGGGTCTTGGTTTTATTTGGGATTGCAAGATCCATGCATTCCTGAAGGTGTTCATAAAATGCGTTTATAAAGGATTCTGCAGTCTGGGCCGTATTTTCCACAGACCCAGGGGCTTTGAAGGATTCCACCTCGGTTTTGAGGAGTGTGAAATTTGCTTTAGAGAAGTTTTTCACTGTGATTTTTTGGGCAGGGGTGGGGTCGGGATGTGACTATCCAGTGAGATTAGTTTATGGTCTGATCTTACCAGTGAGGGATACACTTCTGGACTGGAGCATAGAGTCCCATGTCGGTGATGATCAGGTTCAGTATGTTTTCCCCTCTTGTGGGAGTGGTAACAAGTTGTTCCATAGAATTTGCGTTTATAAATTCTAGGAACCTTTGGGCTAGGGTGTTGGAGCTAGAGTAATGCTCCCAGTCTATGTTTGAGTAGTTGAAGTCGCCCAATATAATGGTGTTTGGAGAGACCTTCATATTTTCCAGTGTTCTCAGGAAGGCCGAGTGGGGTTCCTGGGTTTGGGAGGGTGGTCTGTAGCAGGCTATAAACTGGAAGGCAGATTTACCCACTGTTAGTTGCACATGGATAGTCTCTGATGCTTCGTGCTGTGCCACCAACCTGGAGGTGTGGGTATCTTTGACGAATATTGATACTCCCCCTCCTCTTGTGGTTCGGTCCAAGTTTTGGAGCCGAAAAGCATGATATGAGGTATAACCTGGTAGTGCTGGGGTGCTCTCGGGAGCCTTGAACCAGGTTTCTGTTACTGCACAGATATCGATGTTCTTCATGCTAAGGAGAGTTTCGAGTGCATGCATCTTGAGGTTTAGACTTCTGGCGTTGAGTAGCATTACTCTTAGTTTCTTATCCCTTGTGATACCTATGGAGGTGGGTTTGTCTTTTGAGCCTTGCCTAAAAAAGGCACTATGGGGGTAGCAAGAGCCTTTGCCAATATCCGAAAGCCCAGGGGTGACAGGTGCAAGCCGCCCCTAGCGAAGCATCATGGCTTGTCAAGCATGTCATCCCAAGCTGACAGGCATTGGATCCCCTTTGAATGACACCAATACTTAAGCCAATTGTTGAAATTGATCATCTTGTCTTCATATTGTGGCATCATTCTTGGTGAGGGTAAGATGCTACTCAAGATCAGGGTCATACCGGCCTGGGCTACATGCTCAGAGAGCTCCTCTGTCTCTTTTCATGTAGTCCAGGGAGGTATGTCTCAGGTCATTCACACCAGCATGGACAATGACTGAGTCATATTTGTACTTGCCTTGGAGTGACCTGAGTGCTTGTGTTATGTGGCGGATCCTAGCGCCCGACAGGCAGCTCACCGTGACCTTCTCCTTGTTCAGCCAGGTGAGCAGGACGTCAGTGTGCCTGACGATAGTCACCTATTACAAGTGTATCAGGTGTGTTGTTTAGCCTTAAGGGCTGTGACTGGCACACTGGCTTTGTGAGCTATGTGTTGCACGTGTTTTGTTTTGGGGTAGCGGTTGCTTGGGTGTCTGCTTTGGAGGTCTCTGCTGCTTAGGCAGATTTTTATTTAGAGCCTCCAAGTATGTTTTTGTGTGTTTATGTGTTTGGTTTGCTGTCGTGGTAGGTCTATGTGAGACTGGAATTGTAGTGAGTGTGGTTTCCTTCTCCTCCTGACTGGTTACGCCACTACTGAGTTGAGAGAGCTTAGCCTCCAGTTTGGCTGTATGGTTGCATCTCTCACATGTGTTGGAATTTGTTGGGAGGAGGAGAGGGTTGTCTGTGTACATGAGGCAGTTGTAACATTGCCTCAAGATTCCCAGATTCACCAGTTGGACCGGAGAGGAGATTGACAACTGACCTTTGGACATGCTAGAATAGTATTGGGAATTCCTTTATAAGTGAAAAAAAGGGCCAATGGGGAACAAGGTACTCAAGGGGAGTTTGTGAGGGTGTAGTGCTTTTAATTTTTTAGTGCTGACTTAGTGAGCAAGTGCCAGGTAACTTAATTGCAATGTGTTACAAGTAACAAATGCAAAACCGACAAACAGTAACTTTCTTTCAAGTGAAACAAGGAAATAAGTACAGTAAGCAATGCAGATATCACTAGGGATCCAGAGAAGCGCCGAAAAGCCGCATTTTAGATGAAATTAGCATTTCAGGGAAATAAGCAAACAAACAACAAGCATACAAACAAAGCTAGATTCAGCAGGCCTGGATCTAGTCTATGCCACAGCAAGCAAGGTGTACCAATTTCAGTAAGAAACAGTTCAAATATGCAGGCACTATAAGCCTTTAACCAGAAATTCCCAGCTCAGAAGGGCAGAGTCCAGCCTCTCCTCCCACAAGAGTGCAGACCACGAACCTTCTTAATGTAAAATAACTGGCCTGAAGCAGCATTTTATTCATCTAGCTGAGAGCTTTCAAATGAGGCTAAAGAGTTCTATTTGTGTTACCTGGTTGTTGAGATATTTACAAAAATATAAAAATTGCATCTATATATATTAATGTCATAAAAGCAACAGTTAATATCTATTTACCTGCACTAGACAGAGGTCAAATATTAATGCAGTTGAGCTTGCTGTTTGTGTAAGCTTTAATTGGAAATGAATGGTTTAAAACTTTCCATATAGCATGGTTTTGGAATTATTGATGCAAATATGAACAAGCAATATTTGACACCTACAGGCATCAGTAGGAGTTAACTGCAGATGGACCTGGAGGCATCACTCAGATGTAATGAGATATTGGAAACAGAAAAAAGTATGACGTTTTTACCTGAAGACTTAGTTCTGATTCTTCAGAACATATCTGGGATTTCTCTCTTCAAGAAGCTTCCTCTGCAAGAGACTTTCTCAAAATTCTAGGCCTCATTGTATCAATGATCCCCATGACACCATTGACCAGACTTCACATGAGAAAGATTCAGTGGTAGTTACAAAATAGTTGGACCCAGCACTTGCTTCTCTTGTAGTTGTAGGTACCAGTGCTGTATTTCACGGAACAAAAGTTACAGTGGTGGAGGGCACAGATGTCTCTCAGTCCTGACCTATCCTTCTCACCCCAGTTCAGCCAGTCCAGACAGACTAGTCAGATTTTGCATGAGGAACATTGTACAGGGGAGTTCTCATGCAAGGCGAATGGGGTCCTTCCAATGCTGAAAACCACATAGACATCAAAGAAATGTTAGTATTGATTTAAACATCTCCACTTGTGGTCTCCAGGTCCTCATTTATTATTCAGGGATGACACCACAGTTATGTGATACCCGACCAAATGGGGGGGGGGGTGTACAAGGTCATACCCTCTTTGTCGGTTGATGACATGAGGTAGCCTTACAGCATTCTCTGACATTTCAGGCCTCATATAAACCATCAGAGCAAAACATAGTGGCAGACAGACTAGATTCCTGACAGACCCTCATGAGTGGAAACAGGACAGAAATCTGCCTGGATTTTGATCCACATGTGAGGAACAGTTCTAACAGATATGTTCACCTCCTTTCAAAACAGACAGTTGGAAAAATTCTGATAGAGACATCCTTGCAGCCATGCTTGGAGGACAGAAGCATTCTCTTTCCCTTGGACAGAAGTGTTTCTTTATGCATTTTCACCCTTTCCATTGAAACCCAAAGTTCTTCTGAAGATTCAGAAAGAATTACTAAAGATCATTGTGGTGACCCCCTTTTGGCCCGTGCAATTAGTTCTCCATTTTAATGGAATTGGCCAAGGGCAGCTACACATGTTTCTTCAAACTCTAGATCTGCTCACACAGTGTCAGGGGCAACTGGTACACCCCATCTATGAGCAGTTGCTACTGACAGCCTGATGAGTTTGTCTTGATACTTTTTAGGAATTTGTTTCATGAAGGTGTACAGCAGGTATTGAAGAAGGTAAGAAGACCTGCAGCTAGAAAATCTTATGTTTATCACTGGAAAACATTTTGTAGCTGGTGTCTAACCAATATCAGTGGGCCCTGTATGGTGTTTACCCCCCTATTTTTTAAATATTTGTGTGAACTACTGAATGATGTTGTCTTGTCTTGTGCATCTATAAACATGCATCATGCAGCCAACACAGCTTGACTGCCCATGGATCCCGACCTTTCGTCTTTTTTTGTGGTCAAACAGTTTATGTAATTATTGTTAATGTTAATACCCCTGAAGGCAAATTTCTCCTCCTTGGGATCTTAATTCTGTTCTTGAAAAATTTATCTTATCTCATTTTGAACCTGCTTTTCAGGCTGTTTTTTGATTCATCACTTAGAAAGTTGTTTTGCTTATTGTTCTGGCATCTTAAAGGCTAGTCTCTGAGCTGCAAGCTCTCATGTTGGGTCAGCCTTATCTGAATTTCCACAAGGACAGGGTTGTTTTACACTGTAATCCATCTTTCCTGTCAAAAGTTGTTTCTGAAGTTACACTGAATCAAACCATCAGTATCTCAGTTTTCTTTCCAGAACCTAAAAACAAGGTAGAGAAGATTTTTGCATACCTTGGATGTGCACAGGCAGTTCAGGTACTACCGTGACAGAACTAAGCCCTTCAGGAAAGTTATACAGCTGTTTATTTCCTATTCTAGGGTTGCAAAGGGTCATCCTGTCACTAAGCAATGATTATTCATTGGTTGTCCCCTGTTTTTGTATTTTGTTACTCCCATCATGGTAAATCTATTCCCCAAATTTAAGACACATTCCACCAGAGCCTTATCCACAACTTGGTCCTCCAGTTATGCCTTTAGAAAGCACTATAAACTGTCTTCTTTCTCAAATTCCAGAGGAGAATTTGGGAAGATCATTCTCCAGTGGCTGCTGGACCCTTAACCTTCCTGAGCCCTGGTAGAGTGAGATTTGGGAATCTATTCATATGCCACTAAGGCAGTGTCAATGATGAACATGGTGCAGTTGTGTAAGACCTACTTATTTGTAGCAGTAGATGTTAGAATTTCACACTACCTCAGTGGCAACACCTTTCTACCATCCCTTTATTTTGCATATATCTTAATGCTATCCACCCTTGTATTTTTGCTTTGTCTTTGCTTGTCTTTGGTTATTTCAGTGCCTCAGTGACAATTTTTTTTACACAAAACCGACATAGCATATTTTCAGAGTCCCCTCCTCTAACACTCTGTAATAGGGAGTGGCCATGCTTCTCTCATTAGGGGAAACCCTAACCCCTGTGTCACTGAGGCAGTGAAAAATTGGAACATCTACTGTTACAGGTAAGTAGGACTTATGCAGCTGTACTTTACTGCCAAAGACAATATTATACATAGATATATGCCCAAGCACACACACACACATATATATATATATGTATATATGTATATATATATGTATATATATATATATATATATATATATATATATATATTATATATATATATATATATATATATATATATATATATATATATATATATATATATATGTATATATATATATATATATATATATATATGTATATATATATATATATATATATATTGTGGAAATAAAAAGTGTACACACCCCTGTTAAAATATAAAATGCCAGGTTTTTGTGATATAAAAATTCCCACCTTTAATGTGACCTATAACCTGTACAATTAAATTGAAAAACAAAATCTGTTAGGGGAAAAATATAAAAAATATACAATAAGCTTGCTGCAGAAGTGTGCACACCCTTAAACTAATACTTTGTTGAAACACCTTTTGATTTAATTACAGCATTCAGTCTTCTTGGGTACACACCTGCAATCAATTAAAGAGACTCTGATTAACCCCAAATAAAGTTCAGCTGTCCTAGTAGGATTTTCCTGACATTTACTCAGTTGCCTGCTACAGCAAAAGCCATGGTTCGCAGAGAGCTTACAAAGCATCAAAGGGATCTCATTGTTGAATGGTATCAGTCAGGAGAAGGGTACAAAAAAAATTCTACAGCTTTGGATATACCATGGAACACAGTGAAGACAGTCATCAAAAAGTGAAGAAAATATGGGACAGCAGTGACATTGCAAAGAACTGGACATCCCTCCAAAATTGATGAAAAGACAAGACAAAAACTGGTCAGGGATGCTGCCAAGAAACCTACAGCGACACTGAAGGAGCCGCAGGAATTTCTGGCAAGTACTGGTTGTGTTTCGGAAAGAATAAGCCAAAGGATCGATGCACCTTGAATCAAGAATTGAATGAAACCAAAATGGAGCAAATACACTGAAAACACGTCCGTTTATTTAAACCACACAGATATAGCTTTTCGTCGGCGACTCCTCACCAACTTCTTCAGAAAATTAAAATCTCTCACTACTGACATGGTGTGTTTAAAATACTACATAAAATCACAAGTACTGGTTGTGTACTACATGTGACGACAATATTCTCCATATGTCGACTATGGTGTGGGGTTGCAAGACAGAAGCCTTTCCTTACACAGAAAAACATCCAGGCCTGGCTAACGTTTGTAAAACAATACATCAAATCTCCCAAAAGCATGTGGGAAAGTGTGTTATGGTCTGATCAGACCAAGGTTGAACTCTTTGTCCACAATTCCAAAAGGTACGTCTGGCGCAAAAACAACACTTCGCATCACCAAAAGAACACCATCCCCACGGTGAAGCATGGTGGTGGCAGTATCATGCTTTGAGGTTGCTTTTCTTCAGCTGGAACTGGGGCTTTAGTCAAGGTAGAGGGAGTTATGAACAGTTCCAAAACCAGTCACTTTTGGCCCAAAACCTTCAGATGTCTGCTAGAAAATTGAAAATGAAGAGGAATTTCAACTTTCAACACAATAATGACCCCAAGCATACATCCAAATCAAGAATGTCTTAACCAGAAGAAAATTAAAGTCTTGGAATGGCCCAGCCAGAGCCCAGACCTAAATCCAGTGGAAAATCTGTGGGGTGACCTGAAGAGGGCTGTGCACAAGATGCCCTCGCAATCTGGCAAATTTGGAGTGCTTTTGCAAGGAAGAATTGGCCAAGTCAATATGTGCCATGCTGATAGACTCCTACCCAAGAAGTCAAAGTTGTAATTAAATCAAAAGGTGTTTCAACAAAGCATTAGTTTAAGGGTGTGCACACTTATGCAACCTTCTTATTGTACGTTTTTTATTTTTTATATTTTTTCCCCTAACAGATTTGCTTGTTTTTCAATTGAATTGTACAGGTTATATGTCACATTAAAGGTTGGAAAAGTTTTGAAATGATTTATTGCCATTTCATTTTTTTATATCACAAAAACCTGGCATATTAACAGGAGTGTGTACACTTATATATATAAAATATAGATATGTTGTAAAGTTAACTCTAGTAATATGCAAATTAAGTTAATATTGTGGTTAAAAATGCAGTGCTTTTGATAAAATTTCTCTTGTGTGTTCCACCCTAAACATTGCAGGATACATTTGTAAATGAAACAAATATGTACTGTCACTAATAAACAGTTAATAAAATCAAATTCATCCTTGAATATTTTTGTTAAAAAATCCCTTATAGGAACCAAAACATTTAACTTGATACTAACATGGTTTGTACATTCTTGGGTTTAACTTTACAGAATATAATAGATATAATAATTCCATTTAATTTATCAGGTATCCTCTGTTTGATCATTTCTGATTTGAATGGGTTCTTAGTGACTTGGAGGCTGCCTGAAATCCTGACTGTTTGGGGAAAAAGCACATATTTTGAGAGAGTAAGAACTTATACCTTGGTTCTTTACCCACTTTTGATATTCTCTGAAATTAGCTCTAAGCAGAAGGAAAGCTTTGGTAGTAAGAAAATGTACTATGATTGTACCACTTATTATTACAGAAATAAAGTTGACAGCGGTAATAGGCAGCTTTCACCAAAATATCAAACAATTTTTTTTTTCAGAGAGCAATCCCCCACTAATCTAAATATACTAACACTAGGAATATTGAACTTTAGGGACAAGAGGGTAAACATCTTTGCTTCCAAATTTCAGGATGGTGAACCGAGTATGCTGCAGTGTGTGGCAAAAATAAGTTAGACTAATAAAAAGTTAAATACTCCCAATACATGAGGTTGATAAAGGGGTTTAATAAAGTGACAATATTTAGAATATTTGTACAATGTTGTTTAGCTAAGTATTTTTGTACCACAGATACATTAGCAAAAATATTTACTATGTAGTTTCAGGAGTGCTGGAGATGTGACACAGAGGTACCTGGTGACATACATTTTGGGAGTATTCTAAGCTTGAGTCATACAACAGGCAACTCAAGGAATTTTTACAAGAAGTGTATGGAGATGAAATAAGATTAACTGTAATGATATAATTTTTGGGGGGTGTTTAGACAAGAGGGTGACTTGCCATGACACACACAGCAGCTGTTGTTCTTAATGGTAATGGTGGCAAACAAAGGTGAAAACCATAAACTAGAAGAACTGGGAAGAACTTGGAATCCAGGAACTAAGAAGTCTGTTGGGGGAAACTGCAGATATCTAGGAGTATGAGGTGAAAGGACAGAAGAAGCAAACAATACATAAATAAATGGATGTCCTTATTTAACTAATTGGCTATAATAGAATATGGTGTCATTATAGACCAAACATGAGTTGGACCTCTATTGTTCATGGGAGATGGGAGAGTTGAGGGGGGAAGCGTGAGAAGCAGGGAAAGGAAGTAGTTTATTTTATTTATTTTATTTTACATTTGTTTGCCAGGATAGTCCGACTGGATACATGTCCATTTTCAGTGGAGGCCCGGGTAGAAAAGCTCCACATAGTCAAACATACAAAAAGTTACACAAGAAGTTAGAAAACAATTAGAATATATAAAAAAAAGCGGTAATATACCTTATGTACATTGGTTTAAAAGTGTTCCCTAGTAGGGACTCACAAGTCTCATGGGCAGACATACAAAGGTTACACAAGATGTTAGAAAACAATTAGAATATATAAAAACAAAGTGGTAATATATCTTATGTACATTAGTTTAGTAATATTCCCTAGTAGGGACTCACAATTTTCATGGACAGACAATTACAAGTAAGATTGTAACTCACAGTTAGTCCCTAGTAGGGACTCACAGTTCTCATGGGCAGACGCAATTGCAAGTAAGATTGGATACATAGCATGGTGATGTAGTTAGATGTTATGATAATTACTGATTATGCTATGATAATTACTGATTATGCTGTTGTTTTATAACTTAATCCGGATTGGTACATGGGCATAGCCAGTTCAACTTGCGATACTGCTTGAGGATTTTTTTGAAGAGAGTTTTGGAGGATTGTAGGGTTATATAGTTTGGCAAGGCATTCCAGGTTTTGCCAACAAAGTTGGTGAACAGGGATTCACCAGCTGAGTTATTAACTTTGTAGGTTTGGACCAGTAATTTGTCCGCTAACCGTAGGGATCTCAGGTTGCTATATGGCTTAATAATATTTATATGAGAGGGGGTATATTTAGGGTGGTTCAGAACTTTATGTGCTATTAAGAGTTGATTGAATTGAATTAAGCTGGGCAGTTCTAGCCATTCTATTGGTTTGGACATGTGCTGGGGAGGGATGCAGAGTATATTGGGAAAAAGATGTTAAGGATGAAGCTGCCAGGTAACAGGAAAAGAGGGAGGCCTAAGTTAAGGTTTATGGATGTGGTGAGAGAGGACATGCAGGTGGTTGGTGTGACAGAGCAAGATGCAGAGGACAGGAAGAAATGGAAACAGTTGATCTGCTGTGGTGACCCCTAACGGGAGCAGCTGAAAGAAGAAGAAGTTCTAGCCATTCTATTTGTTTCAGGTTCTGGCAGTGATTGGGTTCTATAGGTGGAGCCAGTGGCGAATCTGGCAAAATGGTTGTAGCTATGGGACAGCGTACTTCG
Organism: Protopterus annectens; assembly: GCF_019279795.1. NCBI lineage: Eukaryota > Metazoa > Chordata > Ceratodontiformes > Protopteridae > Protopterus > Protopterus annectens. The sequence continues at coordinate 1,108,975,183 of NC_056729.1, read as the reverse complement.
GTTTTATTGAGGTTTGAGAGTACAGGTGAGGCATATAAAAGAGTAGAGCGTAGGTGTGATTGGGCGATTTCAGTCCTACCCAGTGGAGTTAAGAGTGTCTTGTTTCTATACAGCGATCCAAGCTACTTATTGATGGTCTGTACGGTTTTGATGACTTGTAGGTCAAATTTGAGATTATAGTGTATGATAACCCCTAGAAGTTTAGTGTGTTGATCTGGGGAGATAGTGGTGCCATTGTTAGATGTGACAGAGAATGAAAGTGTGGCAGATTTACTAGTGGGGGTCAAGAGTAGAAGTTTAGTTTTATTGGGGTTCAGTAGTGGGCTTTGGTTGGTGAGCCAGTTCTCAATAGTGTTAAATGTATTTTGGGTTAAGATTTGCAGTTCGGATGGGGAAGTGGCTGAACAGATGAGAGTGGAATCATCTGCATATTGAATACAGGAAGTGTTAGGGATAGCAGTGTGAAGATTATTGATAAAAATAGGGAAGAGTAGTGGGCCTAGTATGGAGCCTTGAGGGACACCAAGTGTGAGAGGTATCTGACTGGAGAGTTTGCCCTGCCATAATACCGCCTGTTGTCTACCAGTTAGGTAGGACTGGAACCACTGGATAGTGTGCATGTTGAGGGAAATGGATTTTACAGAATGAATGAGAAGTTCATGGTTGACCATGTCAAAGGCTTTTGATAGGTCAAGGAAGAGGGCGGAGGTTAGCCTATTGTCATTTCTGTTATTGTTTATGGCATTAGTAAAGGAAAGGAGGGCTGGGGTGGTGCTGTGGTATGGCCTGAAGCCATGCAGGGAGTTGAATAGTAAGTTATTCTGTGTAAGGTATTGCATTAGTTGATTGTGTACACATTTCTCCATTATTTTGGCTAGTGGGGAAAGAATGGCAGTAGGTCTATAGTTGGACATGTTTATTGAGCTACCACCTCAAAAAACTAAGGGTAATGCTGCTCAACGCCAGAAGTCTAAACCTCAAGATGCACACACTCGAGACTCTTCTCAGTATGGAGAATATCGATATCTGTGCAGTAACAGAAACCTGGTTCAAGGCTCCCAAGAACACCCCAGCACTAACAGGTTATACTTCATACCATGCTTTCCAGCCCCCAAACTTGGACCGAACCACAAAAGGAGGGGGAGTATCCATATTTATCAAAGATACCCACACCTCCAGGTTAGTGGCACTGCACGAAGCATCGGAGACCATCCATGTACAACTAACAGTGGGCAAAACTGCCTTTCAGTTTGTAGCCTGCTACAGACCACCCTCCCAAACACAGGAACCTCACTCGGCTTTCCTGAGAACACTGGAGAATATGAAGGTCTCTCCAAACACCATTATATTGGGTGACTTCAACTACCCAAACATTGATTGGGAAAACTACTCAAGCCCAAACACCCTCGCCCAACGGTTCCTAGAATTTATAAACTCAAATGCTATGGAACAACTGGTCACCACTCCCACAAGAGGGGAAAACATATTGGCTCTAGTCATCACCAACATGGAGTCTCTATATTCCACACCAGAGGTATACCCCTCATTGGTAAGGTCAGACCATAAACTAATCTCACTGGACATCCATATTCCATCCCCACCCCTAGCCAAGGAAACCACGGTGAAGAACTTCTCAAAAGCAAACTTCACACTTCTCAAAACTGAGGTGGAATCCTTCAAAGCCCCCGGGCCAGTGGAAAATACAGCCCAAAATGCAGAATCCTTTACAAAAGCATTCAATGGATACCTACAGGAATGCATGGAGCTTGTTATCCCAAATAAAACCAAGACACACTCCTCCAAAGGCAGAGACCTGTCTGGTGGACCCCAGCCATAAATAAGCTATACAACAGAAGGAGAAAGCTACTACATGATAGAGCAAAATCCCAAAAAGGGAAGGCGTCTCTGATCAGTACTAGCAAGAAACTATGATCCCTCATAAAATCATCTAAGGCCAGCTTCGAAAGAAAAATTGCACAAGACACTAAAGATAATCACAAGGCCTTCTTTAGTTAAGTCAGAAACCTGGGAGGCAACTCCCAGATGTGCTCTGAGATGGTACAAAATGACAAAAAATACACTGAACCCACAGACATTGCCAACATCCTGGCAGAAAGGCTCAGTGCAAACTTCTCCCCCCCTTCCCCCCCAAAAGAGCAAATGTTTATCCCAACAGAATGTAGCCTTCCTGAGATCACAGATGCACAGGTGGGAGCTGCCCTCTCCAAAGCAAAAAAAAACACAGCATCAATGGGACCAGACGGTGTCCCAGGCTGCGTCTTACACAAGCTGCAAGAAGAACTAAACACTCATATAAAGTCACTGTTCAAACTCAGCCTTACTACAGGATATGTACCCAAGGAATGGCGTACAGCACCAGTGGTCCCACTCTACAAAGGTGGTGCCACAACAGACCCCGGAAACTATCACCCTATAAGCCTGACTAGCCTGTTCTGCAAAGCTATGGAGCGTATCATCATGGAAATCATAAACAAAGACATTGGGAACCTCCAGACACTGGATCCTAGCCAATTCGGCTTTGTTAATGGCAGATCTTGCCTCTTGAACCTGGTCGACTTCTTTGAAACAGTTAACAAAGCCATAGATGAAGGGAAGGTAGTCCACACAGCCTACTTGGACCTCGCAAAAGCCTTTGACACAATATCCCACTCGGGCATCATAAATAAGCTCACCAGCATAAATATCAACCCCTATGTCACAAGATGGGTTGCAAACTGGCTCAGGGATAAAACCCACATGGTCAGAATAGCAGGTGCCTTGTCAGACTCTAAACCAGTTACAAGTGGCGTCCCACAAGGCTCAGTCCTGGGACCTCTCTTGTTCGGTATATATTTCTCAGAGGTACAGGCTAACACGGGTGGACTATGGCTGGCCAAGTTCGCAGATGACTGCAAACTGGGTGACATAATCGACTCTCTGGCTGACACAAGCATCCTCCAAAAGGGTCTCTCAGAGACGGATAACTGGTGCCAAAGCCATGGCCTAAAGCTAAATACCAAAAAGTGCATAGTCATCCCCTTTGGGAAAAACAAAGTGCCCACAAATTACCACATAGGTGGTAATCCATTAAGTACGGAAGAAGTAATTAGGGACTTGGGGACCCAAGTAGATAGCAATCTCTCCTTTGACAATCACATTGCCAAAGTGGTTAGAAAGACCTTCTATATAGTCCACCTTATCATGAAAGGATTCACATCTAGATCAAGAGAGGTCATTGTGCCTCTCTACTCATCACTTATCAGGCCGATAATTGAATACAGTGCCCCATTTGGGATGTACCTTACCCAACACCTGCAGCAACTGGAAAGACCCCAAAAGTACCTCACCAAGAGGATCAAGGGGCTCAAACAGATGCCCTATGCAGCTCGGCTAAAGAAACTCCAGCTCTACTCAGTTGCGTGCCACCTACTCAGAGGCGATCTGTGTCTGACGTATAAAGCCATGTCCAACCCAGAATTAATGGACATGCTTCACCTTAGTAAATCCAAATCTCTTCAAGCTACATGCTCCATGGACTTGAACCTCAGCACAGAAATAAATAGGACATGCTGGAGGGACAGATTCATATCCCAGAGGCTCCCCTCACTCTGGAACAAAATCCCAATCCATGTTAGGCAGAGCCCCTCACTGACCCTCTTCAAGAGAAATCTTGACAAGTGGATGGGAGATCGTAAGTTTACCCCTGGAATCTTTCCTGTGTCCCTGCTTGACAGAGGTACAGTAAACTAACCTTAAAAGGGCTACCTTCTGTGACCTACTATACAGAGGCACAGTCAACTAATCTAAAAGGGTGGCGAAAGCCAATCACACTCTGGCTAGGCTTATAAATGCCCTAGGGCAGATAGCCTAGTATCAACCTATGAACCTTATGGAGTGGGATGACATGGGATATTTTCCAGAGGGAGGGGATAGCATTTTTGGATAAGGTTCTGTTGATGAGGATATATATGGGATATGCAATGGTATCTCCAGCTATTTGTAGGTACTCTGCAGGGAGGAGATTAGCAGCGAGGGTGGTAGGTTTTAGTTTTTTTAGGAGAATTTTGATAAAACTAGTGGATATTCGTTGGAGGCTAAGTTTGGGGTGATTTGTGGATACATTAGGCATGTGGTTTAAGTTTGTGGCGGTTAGGTGATTTGCTACCGATTGGACTGTTTCGGTGAAAAAGTTATAAGCGCTAGCTATGGTCTCTGGGGAACTATGGATATGGTTAGCCAGGGCTGGGGTGGTAGAATATCCTGGATGAAGTAGTTGATGTAAGCCTGCCCAGAACTTTTGGGACTTGTTTTGGTGCTTTTGTAGGAGATTATGGTAGAAGCTTTTTTTATCCAGTAAAATAGATTTTTTTTGTGTCATTCCTGAGTTGGCGATATTTTAGATGGTCAAGTTGGGCTTTGGTTGTTCTCCAGCTGGCCCAGGCTCTATTTCTAGCTTTGATTAACCTCAGCTTTGGCCGGCTAAGATCTAGCTGTATTCAACTGGACATATAAGAGAATTTAAGTACCTTTATCTGCACTTTTTTAAAATAATACAGTATTTAAATTGAGAGCGTCTGCTGTGTGGCGACATGCGTGAATGGGCGTTCCTTCGTTGAAGGTTGTGCGTTAGGCCCGGCAAGTCAGCACGTAAAAATCTACTGCCAGTCATTAGCGGACCGGAGTTCCGCTGTGGCAACCCCTAACTGGGAAAAGCCGAAAGACACAAACAAATAAACAGTATTTAAATTGATTTAACTGTGTTGCAGGAATATTAACTGAACTGGAAGTTTTGACTCTGTTCTTCAGTTAGTGCTTGCTTGAATTTTATTATTTGTTAGTAATTGCAGGTGTGGGGGTAGCCACATTCTTTGATTTCCTGTCCTTGCCTATTTAAGTGGTACAGTTTGAAATATTTTCTGCTTAAAAACCTCAGCTTTGGCCGGATAAGATCTAGCTGTATTCAACTGGACGTATAAGAGAATTTAAGTACCTTTATCTGCACTTTTTCAAATAATACAGTATTTAAATTGATTTAACTGTGTTGCATGAATATTAACTGAACTGGAAGTTTTGACTCTGTTCTTCAGTTAGAGCTTGCTTGAATTTTATTATTTGTTAGTAATTGCAGGTGTGGGGTAGCCACATTCCTTGATTTCCTGTCCTTGCCTATTTAAGTGGTACAGTTTGAAATATTTTCTGCTTAAAAACCTCAGCTTTGGCCAGCTAAGATCTAGCTGTATTCAACTGGATGTATAAGAGAATTTAAGTACCTTTATCTGCACTTTTTTCAAATAATACAGTATTTAAATTGATTTAACTGTGTTGCAGGAATATTAACTGAACTGGAAGTTTTGACTCTGTTCTTCAGTTAGTGCTTGCTTGAATTTTATTATTTGTTAGTAATTGCAGGTGTGGGGTAGCCACATTCTTTGATTTCCTGTCCTTGCCTATTTAAGTGGTACAGTTTGAAATATTTTCTGCTTAAAACCTCAGCTTTGGCCGGCTAAGATCTAGCTGTATTCAACTGGATGTATAAGAGAATTTAAGTACCTTTATCTGCACTTTTTTCAAATAATACAGTATTTAAATTGATTTAACTGTGTTGCAGGAATATTAACTGAACTGGAAGTTTTGACTCTGTTCTTCAGTTAGTGCTTGCTTGAATTTTATTATTTGTTAGTAATTGCAGGTGTGGGGGTAGCCACATTCTTTGATTTCCTGTCCTTGCCTATTTAAGTAGTACAGTTTGAAATGCTTTCTGCTTAAAACCTCAGCTTTGGCCGGCTAAGATCTAGCTGTATTCAACTGGATGTATAAGAGAATTTAAGTACCTTTATCTGCACTTTTTCAAATAATACAGTATTTAAATTGATTTAACTGTGTTGCAGGAATATTAACTGAACTGGAAGTTTTGACTCTGTTCTTCAGTTAGTGCTTGCTTGAATTTTATTATTTGTTAGTAATTGCAGGTGTGGGGTAGCCACATTCTTTGATTTCCTGTCCTTGCCTATTTAAGTGGTACAGTTTGAAATATTTTCTGCTTAAAACCTCAGCTTTGGCCGGCTAAGATCTAGCTGTATTCAACTGGACGTATAAGAGAATTTAAGTACCTTTATCTGCACTTTTTTTCAAATAATACAGTATTTAAATTGATTTAACTGTGTTGCAGGAATATTAACTGAACTGGAAGTTTTGACTCTGTTCTTCAGTTAGTGCTTGCTTGAATTTTATTATTTGTTAGTAATTGCAGGTGTGGGGTAGCCACATTCTTTGATTTCCTGTCCTTGCCTATTTAAGTGGTACAGTTTGAAATATTTTCTGCTTAAAACCTCAGCTTTGGCCGGCTAAGATCTAGCTGTATTCAACTGGACGTATAAGAGAATTTAAGTACCTTTATCTGCACTTTTTCAAATAATACAGTATTTAAATTGATTTAACTGTGTTGCAGGAATATTAACTGAACTGGAAGTTTTGACTCTGTTCTTCAGTTAGTGCTTGCTTGAATTTTATTATTTGTTAGTAATTGCAGGTGTGGGGTAGCCACATTCTTTGATTTCCTGTCCTTGCCTATTTAAGTGGTACAGTTTGAAATATTTTCTGCTTAAAACCTCAGCTTTGGCCGGCTAAGATCTAGCTGTATTCAACTGGACGTATAAGAGAATTTAAATACCTTTATCTGCACTTTTTTCAAATAATACAGTATTTAAATTGATTTAACTGTGTTGCAGGAATATTAACTGAACTGGAAGTTTTGACTCTGTTCTTCAGTTAGTGCTTGCTTGAATTTTATTATTTGTTAGTAATTGCAGGTGTGGGGGTAGCCACATTCTTTGATTTCCTGTCCTTGCCTATTTAAGTGGTACAGTTTGAAATATTTTCTGCTTAAAACCTCAGCTTTGGCCGGCTAAGATCTAGCTGTATTCAACTGGACGTATAAGAGAATTTAAGTACCTTTATCTGCACTTTTTTCAAATAATACAGTATTTAAATTGATTTAACTGTGTTGCAGGAATATTAACTGAACTGGAAGTTTTGACTCTGTTCTTCAGTTAGTGCTTGCTTGAATTTTATTATTTGTTAGTAATTGCAGGTGGGGGTAGCCACATTCTTTGATTTCCTGTCCTTGCCTATTTAAGTGGTACAGTTTGAAATATTTTCTGCTTAAAAACCTCAGCTTTGCCGGCTAAGATCTAGCTGTATTCAACTGGATGTATAAGAGAATTTAAGTACCTTTATCTGCACTTTTTTCAAATAATACAGTATTTAAATTGATTTAACTGTGTTGCAGGAATATTAACTGAACTGGAAGTTTTGACTCTGTTCTTCAGTTAGTGCTTGCTTGAATTTTATTATTTGTTAGTAATTGCAGGTGTGGGGTAGCCACATTCTTTGATTTCCTGTCCTTGCCTATTTAAGTGGTACAGTTTGAAATATTTTCTGCTTAAAACCTCAGCTTTGGCTGGCTAAGATCTAGCTGTATTCAACTGGATGTATAAGAGAATTTAAGTACCTTTATCTGCACTTTTTTTCAAATAATACAGTATTTAAATTGATTTAACTGTGTTGCAGGAATATTAACTGAACTGGAAGTTTTGACTCTGCTCTTCAGTTAGTGCTTGCTTGAATTTTATTATTTGTTAGTAATTGCAGGTGTGGGGTAGCCACATTCTTTGATTTCCTGTCCTTGCCTATTTAAGTGGTACAGTTTGAAATATTTTCTGCTTAAAAACCTCAGCTTTGGCCGGCTAAGATCTAGCTGTATTCAACTGGATGTATAAGAGAATTTAAGTACCTTTATCTGCACTTTTTTCAAATAATACAGTATTTAAATTGATTTAACTGTGTTGCAGGAATATTAACTGAACTGGAAGTTTTGACTCTGTTCTTCAGTTAGTGCTTGCTTGAATTTTATTATTTGTTAGTAATTGCAGGTGTGGGGTAGCCACATTCTTTGATTTCCTGTCCTTGCCTATTTAAGTGGTACAGTTTGAAATATTTTCTGCTTAAAAACCTCAGCTTTGGCCGGCTAAGATCTAGCTGTATTCAACTGGATGTATAAGAGAATTTAAGTACCTTTATCTGCACTTTTTTTCAAATAATACAGTATTTAAATTGATTTAACTGTGTTGCAGGAATATTAACTGAACTGGAAGTTTTGACTCTGTTCTTCAGTTAGTGCTTGCTTGAATTTTATTATTTGTTAGTAATTGCAGGTGTGGGTAGCCACATTCTTTGATTTCCTGTCCTTGCCTATTTAAGTGGTACAGTTTGAAATATTTTCTGCTTAAAAACCTCAGCTTTGGCCGGCTAAGATCTAGCTGTATTCAACTGGATGTATAAGAGAATTTAAGTACCTTTATCTGCACTTTTTTCAAATAATACAGTATTTAAATTGATTTAACTGTGTTGCAGGAATATTAACTGAACTGGAAGTTTTGACTCTGTTCTTCAGTTAGTGCTTTCTTGAATTTTATTATTTGTTAGTAATTGCAGGTTTGGGGTAGCCACATTCTTTGATTTCCTGTCCTTGCCTATTTAAGTGGTACAGTTTGAAATATTTTCTGCTTAAAACCTCAGCTTTGGCCAGCTAAGATCTAGCTGTATTCAACTGGATGTATAAGAGAATTTAAGTACCTTTATCTGCACTTTTTTCAAATAATACAGTATTTAAATTGATTTAACTGTGTTGCAGGAATATTAACTGAACTGGAAGTTTTGACTCTGTTCTTCAGTTAGTGCTTGCTTGAATTTTATTATTTGTTAGTAATTGCAGGTGTGGGGTAGCCACATTCTTTGATTTCCTGTCCTTGCCTATTTAAGTGGTACAGTTTGAAATATTTTCTGCTTAAAAACCTCAGCTTTGGCCGGCTAAGATCTAGCTGTATTCAACTGGATGTATAAGAGAATTTAAGTACCTTTATCTGCACTTTTTTCAAATAATACAGTATTTAAATTGATTTAACTGTGTTGCAGGAATATTAACTGAACTGGAAGTTTTGACTCTGTTCTTCAGTTAGTGCTTGCTTGAATTTTATTATTTGTTAGTAATTGCAGGTGTGGGGTAGCCACATTCTTTGATTTCCTGTCCTTGCCTATTTAAGTGGTACAGTTTGAAATATTTTCTGCTTAAAAACCTCAGCTTTGGCGGCTAAGATCTAGCTGTATTCAACTGGATGTATAAGAGAATTTAAGTACCTTTATCTGCACTTTTTTCAAATAATACAGTATTTAAATTGATTTAACTGTGTTGCAGGAATATTAACTGAACTGGAAGTTTTGACTCTGTTCTTCAGTTAGTGCTTGCTTGAATTTTATTATTTGTTAGTAATTGCAGGTGTGGGGTAGCCACATTCTTTGATTTCCTGTCCTTGCCTATTTAAGTGGTACAGTTTGAAATATTTTCTGCTTAAAAACCTCAGCTTTGGCCGGCTAAGATCTAGCTGTATTCAACTGGATGTATAAGAGAATTTAAGTACCTTTATCTGCACTTTTTTCAAATAATACAGTATTTAAATTGATTTAACTGTGTTGCAGGAATATTAACTGAACTGGAAGTTTTGACTCTGTTCTTCAGTTAGTGCTTGCTTGAATTTTATTATTTGTTAGTAATTGCAGGTGTGGGGTAGCCACATTCTTTGATTTCCTGTCCTTGCCTATTTAAGTGGTACAGTTTGAAATATTTTCTGCTTAAAACCTCAGCTTTGGCCGGCTAAGATCTAGCTGTATTCAACTGGATGTATAAGAGAATTTAAGTACCTTTATCTGCACTTTTTTCAAATAATACAGTATTTAAATTGATTTAACTGTGTTGCAGGAATATTAACTGAACTGGAAGTTTTGACTCTGTTCTTCAGTTAGTGCTTGCTTGAATTTTATTATTTGTTAGTAATTGCAGGTGTGGGGGTAGCCACATTCTTTGATTTCCTGTCCTTGCCTATTTAAGTGGTACAGTTTGAAATATTTTCTGCTTAAAACCTCAGCTTTGGCGGCCTAAGATCTAGCTGTATTCAACTGGATGTATAAGAGAATTTAAGTACCTTTATCTGCACTTTTTTCAAATAATACAGTATTTAAATTGATTTAACTGTGTTGCAGGAATATTAACTGAACTGGAAGTTTTGACTCTGTTCTTCAGTTAGTGCTTGCTTGAATTTTATTATTTGTTAGTAATTGCAGGTGTGGGGGTAGCCACATTCTTTGATTTCCTGTCCTTGCCTATTTAAGTGGTACAGTTTGAAATATTTTCTGCTTATAAACCTCAGCTTTGCCTGCTAAGATCTAGCTGTATTCAACTGGACGTATAAGAGAATTTAAGTACCTTTATCTGCACTTTTTTCAAATAATACAGTATTTAAATTGATTTAACTGTGTTGCAGGAATATTAACTGAACTGGAAGTTTTGACTCTGTTCTTCAGTTAGTGCTTGCTTGAATTTTATTATTTGTTAGTAATTGCAGGTGTGGGGTAGCCACATTCTTTGATTTCCTGTCCTTGCCTATTTAAGTGGTACAGTTTGAAATATTTTCTGCTTAAAAACCTCAGCTTTGGCCAGCTAAGATCTAGCTGTATTCAACTGGATGTATAAGAGAATTTAAATACCTTTATCTGCACTTTTTTTCAAATAATACAGTATTTAAATTGGTTTAACTGTGTTGCATGAATATTAACTGAACTGGAAGTTTTGACTCTGTTCTTCAGTTAGTGCTTGCTTGAATTTTATTATTTGTTAGTAATTGCAGGTGTGGAGGTAGCCACATTCTTTGATTTCCTGTCCTTGCCTATTTAAGTGGTACAGTTTGAAATATTTTCTGCTTAAAAACCTCAGCTTTGGCCAACTAAGATCTAGCTGTATTCAACTGGATGTATAAGAGAATTTAAGTACCTTTATCTGCACTTTTTTCAAATAATACAGTATTTAAATTGATTTAACTGTGTTGCAGGAATATTAACTGAACTGGAAGTTTTGACTCTGTTCTTCAGTTAGCACTTTCTTGAATTTTATTATTTGTTAGTAACTGCAGGTTTGGGGGTAGCCACATTCTTTGATTTCCTGTCCTTGCCTATTTAAGTGGTACAGTTTGAAATATTTTCTGCTTAAAAACCTCAGCTTTGGCCAGCTAAGATCTAGCTGTATTCAACTGGATGTATAAGAGAATTTAAGTACCTTTATCTGCACTTTTTTCAAATAATACAGTATTTAAATTGATTTAACTGTGTTGCAGGAATATTAACTGAACTGGAAGTTTTGACTCTGTTCTTCAGTTAGTGCTTGCTTGAATTTTATTATTTGTTAGTAATTGCAGGTGTGGGGTAGCCACATTCTTTGATTTCCTGTCCTTGCCTATTTAAGTGGTACAGTTTGAAATATTTTCTGCTTAAAAACCTCAGTTTTGGCCGGCTAAGATCTAGCTGTATTCAACTGGATGTATAAGAGAATTTAAGTACCTTTATCTGCACTTTTTTTCAAATAATACAGTATTTAAATTGATTTAACTGTGTTGCAGGAATATTAACTGAACTGGAAGTTTTGACACTGTTCTTCAGTTAGTGCTTGCTTGAATTTTATTATTTGTTAGTAATTGCAGGTGTGGGGGTAGCCACATTCTTTGATTTCCTGTCCTTGCCTATTTAAGTTGTACAGTTTGAAATATTTTCTGCTTAAAACCTCAGCTTTGGCCAGCTAAGATCTAGCTGTATTCAACTGGATGTATAAGAGAATTTAAGTACCTTTATCTGCACTTTTTTCAAATAATACAGTATTTAGATTGATTTAACTGTGTTGCAGGTATATTAACTGAACTGGAAGTTTTGACTCTGTTCTGCAGTTAGTTTTTCCACCCACCCTCCTTGTTTCTGTTTTGGTGTTAATCTTAGTGGCTTTGAAACTGCCTGCCCCTCTTGTAAATTTGTGTTTGGATACTCCTTCTGGGCCCATCTCATTTGCTCACTCAGCTGAGTGCAGTGAAATCATATTCTGATTTCATGCACTCCTACTGTGTACAAAGAGAGCATCTGGGAAAAGAGAAAAAAAAATTAAGCTTGTTCCCTGCCTTTCCTTTTAAGTGGTCTAGACTGTTTGTAGGCTTCTGCGCCACAAAGCCCTTCTGTGTTGGAGGGATGCCTTCTAGCTTAGTTTTGTTTCTTATAACTAGCCATTTTTCTAGTTTCAGCACTCAAATATGTTTCTTTGAACTCAGCACTTGTTCAGAACTCATTGTAAGCACTACATAAGCTGCAAATTACTACAGCACCCAACTTTCCTCACTTGTCTAGTGGAAAGCAGTTTTTAGAACTTAATAAATAAGCACTTATCCAGGCATGTCTAAAGGTCAGCTCCCAGTGATTTCTCCTGTCTACCTGATGAATCTGGACATCTTGGGGCAATGCAGCAATTGCCTCTTGTACACAGACAACCCTCTTCTCCTACCACCCAACACTACAGCCTGTGAGAGATGCACTTATATAGCCAAACTGGAAGCAAATCTCTCTTCACCCAAGACTGGACTAGACAGTCAAGAGGAGAAGGTAAACACTTGCACCACACCACACTCATCACATAGTCCCTCAAAACTTACACCACCAAAACACACACATAGCAACACAAAACACACACCTGCATTCAAGGAGGCTCTCAATAAAAATCTGCCCAAGCATCAGGGACATCCAAAGCATAAACGCAAGCAAACTCCACCCCCCAACACAACCCAAATGACACATAGCCCACAAACTCAGTGTGCCACTCAACCACAGCCCATAAGGCATAACAACGTACCCAACACTCTAGTCATAGGTGATTCTATAGTCAGGCACACTGATGTGTCACTCACTAGACTAAACAAGGATAAATTTACTGTCACCTGCCTGTCAGGTGCCAGGATCTGCCACATAACGCATGCACTCAGGTCACTCCACAATAAGTACAAATATGACACTGTCATTGTCCATGTTGGTGTGAATGACCTGAGACGTACCTCCCTGGACTACATAAAAAGAGACATGGAGGAGCTCTCTGATCTTGTATCCCAGGCAGGTATGACCCTAACCCTGAATAGCATCCTGCCATCACCCAGAATGATACCACAGTATAAGGACAAAATAATTGACTTCAACAATTGGTTAGCTTCTAGTGTCATTCTAAGGGGATCCAGTATTTGTCTGCCTGGGATGACATGATCGACAGTCCACGATGCTTTGCCAGAGATGGCCTGCACCTGTCGCCCGTAGGATTCCGGATACTGGCTAAGGCTCTTGCCACCCCTATAGTGCCTTTTTTAGGCAAGGTTCAAATGACAAATTCACCAATGTAACAGATACAAGCAAGCAAAATCTGAGAGTAATGCTACTCAATGCTAGAAGTCTAAATCTCAAAATGCACTCACTTGAGGCACTCCTTAAAATGGAGAACATTGACATCTGTGCAGTGACAGAGACCTGGTTCAAAGCTCCAGAGAGCACCCCTGTATTACCAGGCTACAATTCATACCACAGCTTTCAGCCACCTAACCCAAAAAGAAGCACTAAAGGTGGAGGCGTGTCCATATTCATTAAGGATATCCACACCTCCAGGATAGTTGTACAGCATAATGCATCCGAGATTATCCAAGTGCACCTAACTCTGGGCAAGACCGCAATCCAAATTGTAGCTTGCTATAGAGCCCCCACCATGCCCCAGGATTCACACTCCTCATTTCTTGATACACTGAAAAGTATTAGGGTACAACCCAACACCCTAATAATGGGCGATTTCAACTACTCCACCATTAACTGGGAAAACTATTCATGTACCAACTCTTTTGCTCAACGTTTTCTAGAATTCATAAATTCCAACGCCTTGGATCAACTTATTCACACCTCCACCAGGGGCAGCAATATCCTAGTCCTGGTGATTACCAACATGGGAAACCGGTGTTCCACACCAGAAGTCAATTCCTCGTTGGTCAGATTCGACCACAAGCTAATCAGCCTAGACATCCACATCCCACCCACACCCCCAATTAGGGAAACCATCATAAAAAACTTCTCCAAAGCCAACTTCACACTTTTTAAGACAGAAGTGGCAAACTTCATGACACCCATGCAGACGGACAATAGAGGTATAACTGCCGAATCCTACACAAATGCACTTTATAAGCACTTACACGAGTGCATGGATCATGCTATCCCTAATAGAACCATGATGTTATCCTCCAAAAAAAGGACGCCAATCTGGTGGTCCTCTGCCATAAATAAACTCTACAGCAGAAGAAAGAAACTGTTGCAAAAAAGAGTAAAATCCCATGACTGGAGGAACTCCCTGGTCAACCTCAGTAAGAAGCTGAGGTCCCTCATAAAATCCTCAAAAGCTAGTTACGAAAACAAAATTGCCACTGACTCTAAAGACAACCACAAAGCATTCTATAGCTATGTCAAGAATCTAAATGGGAACACTCAGATCTGCTCTGAGTTACAGCACAATGGCACTAAATATACAGAACCAACTGATATTACCAACATCCTAGCAGATAGGTTCAGGGCTAACTTTACCTCCCTCTCACCCCCCTAGAGGGCCCATCTCTATATCAGAAGAATGCAAATTTCCTATAATCACGGCTGCACAGGTAAAAAACACACTCTCCAAAGCCAAGAACACAGCATCCATTGACCCTGACAATATCCCAGGCTGCGTTCTACATGAACTACAGAATGAACTGGCACCCTACGTAAGTACCATGTTCAATCATAGCCTCACCTCAGGCTTTATACCCACTGAATGGCACACCGCGACGGTTATCCCACTCCACAAAAGGGGAGCCACGACAGACTCCGGGAACTACCGCCCTATTAGCCTGATGAGCCTGGTCTGCAAGGCCATGGAACGTATCATCGTGGAACTCATAAACAAAGACATTGGTAATCTCCAAACTCTGGACCCTACCCAGTTTGGATTTGTAAAAGGCAGATCATGTCTCCTAAACCTGATTGACTTCTTTGAAGCAGTCACCAAAGCCATAGATGAGGGTAAAATGGTTCACACAGCTTATCCAGATCTCGCTAAGGCTTTCGACACCATTCCCCACTCTGGAATTATAGATAAGCTCGCTAAACTAGGTATAAATCCCTATGTCACAAGATGGGTTGCCAACTGGCTCATGGACAGAACACTGTGAAAGTAGCGGATTCCAAATCCGACATCAGACCACTGACAAGTGGAGTACCACAGGGTTCAGTCCCGGGTCCTCTCCTGTTTGGTATCTACCTCTCTGAAGTGCAGGCCAACACAGAAGGTCTTTGGCTAACAAAGTTTGCAGATGACTGCAAACTAGGAGCCATAATCAAAACTCCTAATGATGTGGACAAACTGCAAAAGGGCCTCACTGAGACAGATACCTGGTGTCAAAGCCATGGCCTGAAGCTCAATGCCAAAAAGTGTATTGTCATCCCCTTTGGTAAAAACTCTGTACCCATGAACTACCACATAGCTGATAGTCTACTTAATGCAGAAAATGTGATGAGAACTTGGGACACAGGTGGACAGTAGTCTCTCCTTTGATAATCACTTTGCCACAGTGATCAGGAAATCCTTCTACGTGGCTCATCTCATCACAAAAGGATTCTCATCCAGAAAAAAAGAGGTCATTGTGCCCCTCTACTCATCACTCACTAGACCCATTATAGAGTACAACACCCCTTTTGGTATGTACCTCACAAGACATCTATAACAACTGGAAAGACCACAGAAATACCTCACAAAGAGAATTACTGGCCTCAGACAGATGCCCTATGCAGACCGTCTCAAAAAACTACAGCTTTACTCCATCGCATATCGCCTACTCAGGGATGATCTCTGCCTAACATACAAAGCTATGTCAAACCCAGAGCTGTTGGACATGCTCCACTTAAAGAAATCCCAATCCCTCCGAGCTACACGCTCTAGGGACCTAAACCTTGTCACCACAATAAACAGAACATGCTGGAGGGATAGATTCCTGTCCCAGAGACTTCCCATACTCTAGAACAGACTACCTATCTATGTCAAACAGAGCTCCTCATTAGCATTCTTCAAGAAAAATCTTGATGATTGGATGGGAAATGGGAAATTCACCCCAGGGATCACTTCTGTGGCTCTGCTTGACAGGGGCACAGGAAAATAATTTTCTTGGGTGGCGAAAGCCAGGGTACATTTTTTGGCCAGGCTTGTATGGGCCCTAGGGCCGATAGCCTAGTACCTACCTATGAACCTATGAACCTATTTGGTCTCTTTTGTGAGCCATGGTGCTGTGTTTGATCTAGATTTTATTGTACGTGCTGGAGCATGGGGAATCGAGGATACTTAGGAATTTAGTGTTAAAGTGAGCTACAGCCTCTACTAATGCTAGATTTCTTAGTTTTGACCAGTCAACTGTAGTTCATTTAGGAATATTGCAGTGTCAAGGTTTGTTCTGTTTCTCACTGTTTTATATTTGGTCTGGTGAGGGTTTCCTACCTTATGTTTTAAGATATAGGTTAGAAAATAATCGCTAAGGTTGTCAGGGAGAGTGCCAGCAGTATACAGTTGAGGTTGGTTGTTAACTAGAATCCAGTCCAGAATACTTTCCATGTTGGTAGGTTTGTTTATCCTAGTGGGAGAGGTTATGGTCTGTTTAAACTCAGATAAGTTTATAGGAGTGGGGGGTTCAGAGGAGCAGGGGTCCCAGTCGGTGTTAAAGTCACCAAGAAGTATGGTTTCTTGGGGCTAAGTAGTCGATAACCAGTACAGGATATCCTCAAGGGTATTTAAGTTGTTGCCTGGCAAAATGTATCCACAGACGATGTTTAAACATTTGTACTGGTTAATCTGTAATTTGGTTATGAGGAGTTCAGCATTGTTGAATGGGGTGGTTGAATGGTGTCTCTATTAACAGTTAGAGTGTTTTTGTAAAGGACTGCTATCCCACCTCCTTTCCTAGTAGCACAGTTTAACTGGTGTTTATTATATCCTTGGGGTAGTATCTCATTGTTGGTAGTACTAGGTTTTAGCCATGTTTCCCTATGACACATAATGTCTGGGGAGTGGGTTGCTAGGAGGGTGTGTAGGTTGAGAATCTTATTGTTAATACTTCTAATATTTAGGTGAAATGCTAGGAGGGAACTAGTGGGAGGGGAGTGGTGGTTATTGGATGTGGGTGGACCAGGGTTGGGATGAATATCCCCGTGTGTTATAAGGTTATAGTGACAGGATATCCTAAGCTTTAGGAGTTTGTTTGTTAGTTTTATATAGTATCTGGGCCGGATTCACGAAGGCTTGCACGGAGTCTAAGAGTAGTGTAAGCTGGCAGACAGCCAATATTTCTGCCGAGCGATCCAGCAACAGCCGGCAGGGGCGTGCATGAGAGCTCCTAAAACTATTCTTGCACAGACAGTGTTATGTTATGCAGATTACCGCATTTGCTGCTGAAAGCTATGCAAATGAGGTAAATTTGCAATCCAGGAAACACTAACCTGTCCCTGGAAGAGTAGAGTTATTTGCAGAAATGTACTCCGTTGGTAACGGAGTACCGTTCTGCAAATAGCAAAACTGAGCTATGACAGCTCCAAATAAAGGATGCATCCAGTTGAGGAAGCATGCCATTGGCCATATATAAGGCCATTGGTGTTTTGATCTGTTGAAAATTAATAAAAATCAATTTTTTTCTCCGATGTTTAAGCGTAGCGCAGCGCTGTGCAAACGTGCGGCGCTTTAAAAACCAGAAAATAAAAAAAAAGCCAAAAATAGGCATTCTTATTAAAAATATTCTTTTGCCATGCAGGTGAATGGCAGGCTAAAGACAACATGGCTACTGAGTAGTGGTTGCTAAGGGACGAAGCTCAGTTTGAGAGATGCAACCAAGCATTAGTAGACAATCCTATGCAAATGAGGATAAGGATAGTGAATCCCAGTTTTCCCTGGCATGTGAGCCATGTCCCCAGAGTATAAGTGTAGGAGTAGGGGAGTAGCAGAGTAGAAGATAGGTGACATCATGAGGGGGTATGTATGAAAGACTGTAAGCTCATTGGAGCAGAGTGGCTTGTGTTTGCTGTGAGTTACTCAGGATTGGAAGAGGCGTGTCTACAGTTGTCTTAACTGAAACCCAGAAACCAAAGGTGTACGTCGTGGATATCACTGAATTTTCTTGCAAACATGCTTACACCGTGTGCGCGAGTGTGCGCGCCCGTAAACCCGTCTAAGCCTGTGTGCACCCTTTTAAGCCTGTGTAAGCCTGTGTGCGCGCATGTGCACTCATGTGCGCGTGTTTGCGTGGCGCTGCCCCCTGTGGAAGCAGAAAGGGAAAAGGAAGGAAGGAAAATAAGTAGTAGGAAGGTAACCAAGGAGAACTAGCAGAGCTGCCAGGTGAAATCAATCAGAATCAGCCAATTACACAGGCAGTACACTAGTCCAGCCGAGCACTTAAAACTCTGCTAACAACATTCCCCCATGTTTTTCTCAGAAACACTGCAACACTGCAGTATACAAAGAGAGTGAAAACTTAAAAAGCTTAACTCAGACAAAAAAATGTTAGGGGCTGCCATTGCTATTATAAGGCAACATGTGCAAGATGCTGAGGGTGGTGCCATTACGAATGCTGCTGAGCAACCCACAGTGAGAAGATGGAGAAGAGTGTACAGACCCAGGGTAACCTACCAGGGGCTACATGAGCTGGAGATAGTGGAGCGCTATAGAGTGGACAGAGACCTCCTGCAGCAAATTGTTGAGCTGTGCAGGCCATGCCTCGCACACAGAACCAACAGAGGGGAACCCATCCCAGTGGAAACCAAGGTATGTGTTGGCCTAATAATACTAGCAACAGGTACCTTCCAGAGACCAACTGGTGATATGATGGGGATTTCACAGGCATCAGCATCCAGGGTACTGCACCAGTTCCTGAATGCCATGTCAGCACATGTAGGTGATCATGTATATTTCCCCAATTCTCATGAGGCATTGGCCAGCAATATGCGTCTCTTCCAGCAAATAGCAGAATACCCTGAGGTAGTGGGTGCAATTGACTGCACGCACATACACATCAAAGAACCAGCTGGTGAGCAGGGTAGGGCCTACATCAACCACAAGGGCTTCCCCTCCATCAACTGCCAGGTCTTGTGCGATGCCCAGGGCATAATACTGAATGTGTGTGCTGGCTGCCCTGGAAGCTACCATGATTCCCATATCTGGTATCTGATGCAGCTGTACCAGACATTTGCCAATGGGGACATCCCTGACGGTCACCTAGTGGGGGATGCTGGATAGGCACTGGAGCCATGGCTGATGACACCCATCAGAAATGCACACACACCTGAACAAGAACTCCATAATGA
Source organism: Protopterus annectens (assembly GCF_019279795.1). Taxonomy (NCBI): domain Eukaryota; kingdom Metazoa; phylum Chordata; order Ceratodontiformes; family Protopteridae; genus Protopterus; species Protopterus annectens. Next base: position 1,108,955,872 of record NC_056729.1, on the reverse strand, counting down.
GGCACAAACACGAAATGTAATCGAGCGTGTGTTTGGGATGCTCAAGTCACGGTTCCGGTGCCTGGACACATCTGGTGGAGCCTTGCAGTACTCACCAACTACATGTACCCAAATTGTCATGGTATGTGCCATGCTACACAATATGATCTTGTGAAAACAGCTGCAGCAGGAACAGCATGGGGCAGGGCCAAACAGCCCCCCACCATTGCCAAGGCCATCACAGGCACAGCGTGACTCTGAGGAGGAACAACCTGAGCCTGCCCCAGTAGGCAGAAGGAGGCGTGCCTAGTATGCCTTGGCCTTGGCAAAGAGGCAACGCATAGCACATACACTGGCTCATTAGGAACCCTGGAAATTATACCTCTCTCTGACTCGCACATAAAATAAAAGAGATGCCTAACTTGACACTACCTGTTTTCAAACATGTACAGGGAGTGTACTATGTGCATCCGACATAGGCAGCCCTGCAGCACCACCTGAGGCATGATTGCCATGTTTTAAGCAATATAAAGCAGTGCTAAGCAGCTTTTACCACTATTTTGTATATGTAAACAAAATTGCCCACGCTAACTAGCGCAACGTCGGGCAACGTTGAGCAATGTTGGGCAAGGTCGGAAAAAGTTGAGCAAAGTCAGGTAATCATGCTCATATTTGCTGTCCTGTTCCTTAAGCAGTCTGGTCTGCCCAGCATGAAAATAAAAAGCAGTGACAGGGCTCGAACCCAGGATACTGTGCACTATAGTCACAGTACTGAACCACTATGCCATGACAGCATTACACTGGCACAGACACAGCAGGACAATTTTACACTAATGCAAACACAAAGAAATGCTGTATCATGACTCTAAAGAGGCATATGGGTAACCTCCCCCACAGGCCTATGCAGACAGAGAACAGCAGGCCAGGTGGTGTGATGTGGCTTGGGTAGGCTATGAAGTCGCAATCTAATATACGTGACATTGGATGCTAAGACCCATAGTACAGTAGTATGCCTCAAGCCAGTACGATAGGCAACAGTACAGTCTGAAATGGTGTACCTTACATAGCAGTGCAGACCTAGCAAATTTGTATAAGTGTCAGGTGTACCCCTCATCTTATGTACATCCACAGTAACAATCAGGTGTGCCCCCGGGTAGAAATGTACAAAGAATAGCTGTCCCCCCTGTATGTAGAAATGTTGATAAGTCTATGCAAAGTGTCTCATGGAAGCCCTGCAGGCACAGCATGATCCCTGTCAGGTTATGACACAAAGGTAAGCCCTGCAGTAAAAATACAACTTGATTTTCCACACATATATAGTATAAATGTATATACCGGGCGTGCTCACACACTTCAACAAATGTAGTGGATTTCATTCAGCAACACACTGAAAGGTCATACTGGGCATGCTCACACACTTCAATAAACGAAGCAAATGTCAGGTGACAACATACTGAAAGGTCATACTGGGCATGCTCACACACTTGGGCCATGTCTGAGTACAGCAGTGGGCCACACATATCTGGCAGTTGCATGTTTCACCCCAGGAACCTGTCACTATTCACCAGTCCTGCCTTGTGCACACAGTTATATGAAAACAGACACATATAATATATTGGAACCTGTCATAATCAAACTATGTACCACAAGTACTTAAGTTGTTCACAGAAAGTGAAAAAGCAAAGAAGATCAATAAACCTGCAATCAGTATCATCGATTATTATTATTATTTTACGTTTGTTAACCGGGCTAGTCTAGCTGGATATATGTCCATTTTCAGTAGAGGCCCGGGGAAAAAAGCTCCAAGCATGAACAATGACAAAGTTGTTAATGTATAGAAACATAAAGGATTACATTACAGTCTAATATTAGTCTTAAAAGGAGTAATAATGATACATTTTTGAACTACAACAGTTAACAATTTATAGAAACATACATGACTACAGTACAGAGTAGAATTAGTCTAAAAGGAGTAATAATAATACATTTTGAATTATAGCAGGTTTAGTAGAAATTCTACTAACTAATTATACAACACACAGTAGAAGGTATGAGCAAGTCTCAGGTAGGGAAGAGAACACAAGTGTTATTCCCATCATTCAAAGAAAGAGAAGTAACTTGTTTTGGAGACTTAGGTTAAAGGAGTTGGGAAAGGGGTAAGAAAAGAGTAAAGACAAATCTCAGTCTGGATTAGTGCATGGACAAAGCCAATGAGTTTTAGATGTTCTTTAAGATGTTTTTTTTTAAAAAGAGAAGTAGAAGCAAGGGTAGATAATTCTGAGGGAAGCTGGTTCCAGATTTTTCCTGCAGTGTTTGCGAAGAGTGAGTCCCCAGCTTTGTTATTAGTTTTGTTTGAGGAAACTAGAAGCTTATTAGCAGAGTGGAGTGTGGATAGATTTGTATAGGGTGTAATTAGATTAGTGAGGATAGGTGTGTTATTAGGATGGTATAGGATCTTTTGAGTAATAAGTAATTGTTGACAGAGTATATGGTTTTTCAGTTCTAGCCATCCTAGTTGTTTGAGGTTAAGGCAGTGGTGAGTTTTAAAGGGGGAGCTTGTGATGTATCGAGCTATGCTATTATAACAGGTGGAGAGTTTTGAGAGGTTATTTTTGGAAAGGTTAGTATATATAACACAGGCATAGAAAAGGGTAGAAATGAGGTGGGTTTGGGCAATAGTTTTCTTTGCAGAAGGGGTAAGGAAGGCTTTGATTCTATAGAGGGTACCAAGTTTTTTGTTAACAGACTTTATAGTGGAGTTGATGTGTTCATCATAGCTGAGACGATTATCAATTGTTACACCTAGTAGGTGGGTTGTGGTATCTGGGGTAATGTTGGTACCATTGTTAGAGGTTATAGAGAAGAATGGAGTAGGTGATTTGTGAGTAGGGGTGAAAAGCAGTAATTTAGTTTTTTTAGGATTTAGGAGGAGGCAGTGTTGCATAAACCAGTTTTCAACATTTTGAAAAACAGTTTGGGTAAGGGAGTGGAGAGTGGCTATATTCTTGGTGGTACAGATTAAGGTGGAGTCGTCAGCGTATTGAATACATGTGGCTTGAGGTATGTTGTTGTGTAGATTGTTAATAAATAAAGAAAAGAGAAGGGGACCTAGGATAGAGCCCTGGGGTACTCCAGTATTGACTGGTAGTAGCGAAGACAAATTGTTCTGCCAAAGTACTGCTTGCTGTCTATTTAGCTTGAGGGTTGAGAGAATGGGTATTTAGTTTGTCTAGTAGTAAGTTATGGTTAACCATATCAAAGGCTTTTGACAGGTCAATAAATAGAGCAGAGGAAAATGAGTTATTGTTACGATTTTTATTTATGGAGTCTGTAAAGGATAAGAGGGCAGTCGATGTGCTATGGAATGGTCTAAAGCCGTGTTGGCAGTTTGCAAGTAGGTTATTTTGTAGTAAGTGGTTAAGTAATTGTTTGTGAACACACTTTTCCATGATCTTAGCTAAAGGGGAGAGTAAGGCAATAGGGCGATAGTTTGAAAGCTCAGTAGAAGGACCACCTTTGTGTAGCAGGATGATATGGGATATCTTCCATAGAACAGGGATTTTGCCTTCCAAGATAGTTCTGTTGATAATGATGGAGATGGGATATGCTATGGTTTTGTGGCTATTTGTAGGAATTCAGATGGGAGACGGTCAGCAGAAGGGGTGCAAGGTTTCAGTTTTTAAAGTAGCTTACAGATGAGGGTTGTAGATACTGGTTGTATCTGAAAGGAAGGTAGTGAACTATTGCAGGTATTAATTTGGGAAGTGGTGAAAGGGGTAAAGAATTAGCCAAGGTTAGAATGGCTTCAGTAAAGTAGTTATTAAAGGCATCAGGGATCTGGGTGGAGTTGTTATGGTTGAAACCAGTTGGGTCTGGAGTAGTGGTGTTGCCTGGCTGAAGAAGTTTTATTTATTTATTTATTTAACATTTGTTGATCGGGCTAGTCTATCTGGATATAAGTCCAAGTTTAATACAAATCAAAGTTAGAAGGCACTTGTGATCATGAAGAAAATCCAGAATTGTTTGGTTATGTTAACAATAACAGACAAAATAATTAGAATACAACAACAGTTAAATTCACAATAAAAAATGTCATCCCATTAAATCCACAACAATCATTTTTTTTTTTTTTTTTTGTTAATAGAAGGAGTAGAGAGGGGATTAGTGATGGTACAATGAGACAGAGAGAAAAAAAAGAGGGGGGGGGATACAGAGAGGTTTGCTAAGAATAATGTAGGAAGGAGAGGTAATGAAGCTGGGAGAAGTAGTTCAAATTTGCAGGTTATGTGGCATATAGAATCAGAATAGCACAATGTGAAATAATTTAGGAAGAGTAATCTAGTAATATGCAGGAAGGGAGATTTTTAGTCAGGGTTGCTGCATGGACAGAGCCAATGGTTTGTGAAATAAAGTTTTAGCTTCTTTTTGAAGAGTGAGGAAGAGGAGATTGTAGTGAGGTCTGTTGGGAGTTGGTTCCAGACCATTATTCTAGACCAAAACTTTTGAGGAGTTTGTTGGCTGGTTTGTTGTAGTTGAAGGTAGAAATCTTTTTTTATCTCTAAGAATATCCTTCTTGGTGGCATTTCTTAGCTGTTTATAGTGAAGGTGGTTTGTTGGGCATTTGGTAGCTCTCCATTTTGCCCAGATTTTATTTCTAAGGAGTATCTTTTGCCTGGTTTGTTTTGTGAGCCATGGGGCAGGTTTTGTTTTTATTCTAGTAGTGCGAAAAGGTGCATGGCAGTCAAGGATTTGAAGAAAGTTAGTATTAAAGGAAGTAACGGATTCATCAAGTTCAAGATGGGTTAGTGGTGACCAGTCACATGCTTGCAACTCAGTTAGGAAGCTGTCTGGATTAAAGAATTTTTTTGAGCGGGAGGTTTTGATGTTATGAGTGGTTGGAAGATGGACTTTTTGTCTAATAATGTAGGTAAGCATGTGGTCGATAATGTCATCTGGAAGGGTTCCTGGAGTATAAGTTTCAGGGTGGCTGTTAATAAGGATCCAATCCAAAGTAGTTTCCTTATTGCTAGGTTTGTGGATTCTTGTAGGAGTTCTTATTAATTGTTTGAAACCAAAGAGGTTTATGTGATTGGTAGGATTCATAGAACTGCAAGTGGACCAGTCTATGTTAAAGTCACCAAGTACAATGGTCTCCTGGGGTAGTTGGGTAGAGAGGTGATTGAGTAGATTCTCGAGAGTACTGGTATTATTACCTGGGGGTAGATACATACAGAGTAGATAGATGGATTTGGAATTATTGATTTGGAGTTTGGCAGTTAGGATTTCAGAATTGGTGGCAAATGATGGAAGCACATTAATGTGGGAAATTTGGAGGTTAGATTTATAGAGAATGGCTATACCTCCACCTTTTTTGGTTTTACGGTCATTTCTAAGGATGCTATAGCCCGGAGGGGTAATTTCCTGGTCTAGAGTAGATGGTTTAAGCCAAGTTTCCGTAAGACATAGTATGTCAAATGAGTGTACATCAAGGAGAGCATGTAGATGGGAAATTTTATTGTTAACACTTCTAATGTTAAGGTGACCTATGAAGAGGGAGTTGCATGGTTTTGTTAGTGTTGAGACTGTAGGTAATGTTAAATTGATTGGGTTATTGGTATAGTTATTATTGGGGCCAGGGTTTGGATGAATATCATTGTCTAGGAGGGGGTGTTGCTGGGGGTGTTGTAGAGATTTAAGGAGTTTATACTGGTTATTGAGTCTTTTTGGAAGAGAAATAGGTAATGTGGGTTGCTCTGTGAAATTTTGGTAGCATATAGTTGGACTTACAGGCTATGTTGCTGTGATTAAGGGAGAAGATGAAAGAGGGTGTTAGTGTTTGATGGATGTAATGGTTTTGCTCAGGGAGAGAAAGATATTCAAAGCAGGTGAGTAAGTAAGGTATGGTAAGACAGGCCAATGTGGTGGTTAAGAGTAGTATGTTTAAGAGGATATGTTTATTTGATGGGGCCATGGTAAAAAGTAATTATAAGTAGGGAAAAGACAGTATAAATAGGTGTTGTAGAAAGAAGAAGGGAGTTATGGAAGGGATAGAGCAGGGTACAAAATAATGAGGGAAGAGATTAGAGGAGACTGAAAATGAGGTAGAGTTGGGAAGGAAAGTAGTGTAGTGGATGGATAGTAAGGGTTGGGGGTGGTATCGAAGGAAATTGAGTAGTTCTAATTAGTAGAGTGAGATAAGGGCGTGGCCTGGAGATGGAGAGGTGAGTGATAGGATAAGAAGGAAGGGGGGAGTGGTTAGTGAAGTATATGACTAGGACCTCTGGGGGTGGGTGGAATTGGGAGTAGGGTAGGGGAGCGGAGTGAGCCCGCAGGGCGAACGGAGCGGGTAGAAACAGGCAAAGGAGCAGCTGGAGGAGAAACAATCAGTCAGCAGAGCTGAATACTGAAGGTAAGTGAAGTAAGCCTGAAGTGGGAAGGAGCAGGGATAAGTATGGAGTGTATAAGAAAACAGGGAAGTGTAGCAAGTTAGAATAGAGGGTACAGTGTGAAGTAACAGAGTAGTTATAGGTCAGAACAATATAGTGTAAAGCAAACAGAATAAAAAAGGGGGTGAGCAGGAGAATTAATAGAAGGGACAGGAGTGCCCCCTACTGAGCAAAGCTAGAGTTACAAGCAATTACAGTAAGGGGGGGTAGAATTTAGTTATAGTTAAGGGAAAGAGAAAAGCTAGTAAAAGAGGTAGTTAGAGGTGGTAAAGGTGTTTAGTGTATAAGGTAGCTAGTATGGGGGGGAGGCTGCTGGCTGACCCGGCTCAGGGCGAGCTTTTGAACCCCTGAAGCAACAGTGGGTGGTAGTAAGTTTTACAGGTGGGAGCTGGGAGTAGAGGTTGAGAGAGAAAGCCACGGCTATTTGTTGGACGGGTCCTTTGTCACCAGTTAGGTAGGTTCTCAGAAAAATGTGGTCTGGAACAGCACAGTGAAGAGCAGGGTATTTCTTATATCCTTGAAGGTGGGAGCTGGGAGTAGAGGCTGAGAGAGAAAGCCACGGCTATTTGTTGGATGGGTCCTTTGTCACTAGTTAGATAGGTTCTCAGAAAAATGTGGTCTGGAACAGTACAGTGAAGAGCAGGGTATTTCTTATATCCTTGAAGGTGGGAGCTGGGAGTAGAGGCTGAGAGAGAAAGCCACGGCTATGTAATTTTAACAAACAATGTGCACTCCAAATATTATCCAATCCATGTTCTGGCAAAAGAATCTGTGAAGGAGTCCATAGAGAACCATGACGCTTCCTTCCGCTATGTCATAAATAGCAATGCACACTCATATATGTCCTGCGTCACTGCAAACTGTAAATGACTGACATTGCCAACATCCTGTCGGACAGGCCCATACATACATATCACCCTGTCACTGACAAAAGGCCCTATCATCATACCTGGAGACTGTGAAAGCACAGATATCACATATAGAATGGGTAAACAGCTCCTTCCAAACCTGAAAACATGGCATCTATGGGATTACATTGTTTCCCTAGCTGTGTCATAAGTGAACTCCAGAACAAACAGAGCCTGCACCTGAACAGTCTGTTGAGACTCACCCTCTGTACAGGATATGAAACTGTTGAATGTGTTACAGCAATGTTTGACACACTCCACAAGTGTTGGTGCACTACAGAACATGGGAACTATTGTCTTATAAGCCTATTAAGCCTGATCTGCAAGGCCATGGAGTCCATCATGATGGAACTCATAAACAGAGCTATTGGGAGCTTACAAACACCCAACCCTACACATTACAGTTTGGTCATGGGCAGATCATGGTTCCCAAACCTGCTAGACTGTTTACAAGGCAGTCACCCAGGACATACATCAATGAAATGAGCTACACACGTCCCACATAGACTTTGAAAAGCCCTTTGTCAACATCCCAAACACATGTCGTATCCACAAAATCAACAACCTGGATTGCCAACTGGGGCACAGATAGATCACACAAGGTAAGAATTGTGGTCTCCTGTACAAGCTGGTAACAACTGCTGTCCCCCATGGATTAGTCCTGGGACCCCTCCTGTCTGGTGTATACTTTTCAGAAATACAGTCAAACACACAAGGGCTATGTTTAGCAAAGTTTGTGGATGACTGCCAAAAAGTTGTCATAATCGATGTTTGGGACAACAGAGACATCCTTAAAAAGGGTCTCAGTCGGACAGATGTGGTGTCAAAAGTATGTCCTTAAGCTACAGTCATACAAATACCACATAGGTGCCAACACCCTAAATATGGAGGTGATAATAAAGGATCTATGGACAAATGTGGATAGTCATCTGTACTTCCAGAAACACATTCACAAAGTGGTCAGAAAATCATGCTATGTGTTCCCACAAACTGCTAAGGTCTTTGTATGTAGGTCAAAGGAGGTTCCCTTTACTCATCAGTCATCAGACCCGTCAACACACCTGCGATGAATCTGACTAGGCACCTTCAGCAGCTGGAAAGACCAATGAAGTACCTCAACAGGAGGATTACTGGCCTCAAACAGTTGCCCCATGCAACAAGACTGAATTTAACTCAATCTGTACTCTGTTGCATACTGTCTACTCTGGAGATCTCTGCCCAACAGACAGGTCCATGTCATGGCAACACTCAGATCTGCACTGAGTTACAGCTCAATGGCATTAAATATACAGACCCAACTGATATTGCCAACATCCTGGCAGATAGGATCAGTGTTAACCTTACCCCCCTCTCACCGATGAAAGAGCACATCTCTATAATGGAAGACTGCAAAGTTGCTGTCATCATGGCTGCACAGGTAAAAAACACTCTCCAAAGCCAGTATCACATCATCCATGGGACCAGATAACTTCCCAGGCTGTGTTCTATACAAACTACAGAATGAACAGGCACCACACCGACGTACCATGTTCAGTCATAGCCTCACCTCAGGCTTTGTGCCTGCTGAATGGTGTACAGCGACGGTTATCCCACTACACAAGGGTGGAGACACCATGGACCCCAGGAACTAGCGCCCCATTAGCCTGATGAGCCTGCTCTGCAAGGCCATGGAATCTATCATCATACAACTTATAAAAAAAGACATTGGTAATCTCTAAACTCTGGACCACAACCATGTTGGGTTTGTAAAATGCAGATCATGTCTCCTAATCCTGATAGATGACATTGAATCCGTCACCAGAACCGTAGACGAGGGTAAGGTGTTTTGCACAGCCTATGTAGATCCTGCCACGGCTTTCAACATCATCCCACACTCTGGAATTATAGATAAACCCACTAAACTAGGTATAAATTGCTATGTCACAAGATGGGTTGCCAACTGGATTACTAACAGAACACACACTGTGAAAGTAGCAGACTCCAAGTATGACTTTGGACCAGTGACGAGTGCAGTACCACAGGGCCCAGTCCTGGGTCCTGTCCTGTTTTGTATCTACTTCCCTGAAGTAAACTTTAACATGGAAGGTCTGTGGCTAATGAAGTTTCCAGATGACTGCAAACTAGGAGCCATAATTGTAAATACTAAAGATGTGGCCAGCCTACAAAAGGGCCTTACTGAGACAGATGGCTGGTGTCAAAGCCATGGGCTCAAGCTCAATGCCAAAAAGTGCATTGTCATCCCCTTTGGTAAAAACTCTGTAGCCATGAACTATAACATAGGCGGTAGTATAGCTAACACTGAAAGTGTGATAAGAGACCTTGGGGCACAGGTGGACAGTGGACACATCTGTGATAATCACATCCCCACAGTAGTCAGAAAATCCTTCTATGTGGCACACCTTATGACAAAAGGTGTCTAATGTAGAATAGAAGAGGACATTGTTCCCCCCTACTCATCACTCACTAGATCCATAATGGAGTACAACGCCCCTTTTGCTATGTACCTCACAAGACATGTACAACAACTGGAAAGCCTGCAGCAATACCTCACAAAGAGCATTAGCGGCCTGAAATACATGCCATACACAGACCATCTCAAAATGCTCCAGCTGTACTCTCTTGCATATCACCTACTCAGAGGTGATCTCTGCCTAACATACAAAGCTATGTCAAACACAGAGCTGCTGGACATGCTCCACGTAAAACACTCACAATTCCTGTGATCTTTGGCCCCAAAACCACGAGTGAAATACAAAAGGAAGGGGTGTATCCATTTACCTTATGGATACCGACACCTTCAGGTTAGTGGCACAGCATGAGGCCTTGGAGACCATGCAAGTGCAACTAACATTGGGCAAAGCTGCTTATCAGATTGTAGCCTGCTACAGATCACCTACCTTGTCTCAGGAACCTCACTCAGTATTCCTGAGAACAGTGGAAAATATAAAGGTCCTATCAAACACCATTATATGAGGAGATTACAACTACCCAAACACTGAGTGGGAGAATTACTTGTGTACAACATCCTTTGCCCAATGTTTCCTAGAGTTTAAAAACTAAAACACCCTGGAACAGCTGGTCACCATGCCCACTAGAGGTGACAACATACTGGACCTGATCATCACCAACATGGGGTACCAGTGTTCCACGACAGAGATAAACCCCTTGCTGGTAATATCAGATCGTAAAGTAATAACACTGGACATCCACATCCCACCCCCCCCCCAGTCAAGGAAACCACTGTGAAGACATTCTCAAAAGCAAACTGCACACTTCCCAAGACCAAAGTGGAAAGTTCCAAAGCCGCCTTGCTATAGGATAATGCTATACAATCTGCCGAATCATTTACAAGTACATTCTATGAGCATCTACAAGGTTGCAGGGATCGAGACATGCCAAATAAAACCAAGATGGACTCCTCCAAAAATAAGAAACCAATCTGGTGGTCATCGCCCATAAAAAAGCTATACAACAGAAGGAGGAAATGAACACATGATAGAGCAAACTTCACAAAAGGAAAGGCATCACTGATCATTATTAGGAAGACACAATGGTCGCTCATAAAATAATCCAAGGCCAGTTTCTAAAGACAAATTGCCAAGGAATGTAAGAATAACAACCACAAAGCCTTCGTTAGCTATACCAAACATTTAGGTGGCAACTTCCAAATATGCTGTCAGCTACTGACAAATGGCAAGAAATACACTGAACCAACTTACATTACCCACATCCTGGGGGACAGGTTCAATGCAAACTCCACCGCCATCACCCCCAAAAGGGCCTGTGTCCATCCCAGAAGAATGCAGAGCCCCAGACTTCATGGACATGCAGGTAAAGACAGCCCTCTCCAAAGCTAAGAACACAGTATCAATGGGACAGGATGGTGTTCCAGGCTGCGTCTTACACCAGCCCCAAAAGGAACTACACCCTCACCTACATTCACTGTCCAGACTCAACCTTACCACAGGCTATTTACCCAAAGAATGGCATACACCAACAGTCATCCAGCTCCACAAAGGGGGTGCCACAACAGAACCTGGAAACCATTGCCCTATAGGTCTACTCAGCCTGGTCTGCAAAGCTATGGAGCAAATTATCATGGAACCCATAAACAGAGACATTGGGGACCTCTTGACACTGGACTCTACCCAACTTGGCCTTGTTAAAGGCAGATCCTGCCTCCTAAACCTAGTTGACTCATTTGAAACAGTTACCAAGGACATAGATGGAGGTGAAAGTAGTCCACACAGCCCACCTGGACCTCACTAAAGACTTTCGACACCATTCCCCACTTTGTCATCATGGACAAGCTTACCAGCTTGAACATTAACAGCCATGTCACAGGATGGGTGGGCAACTGGCTCACAGATCAAACACACAAGTTCAGAGTTCCGGGTGCCATGTCCGACTATAAACCAGTCACATATGGCATCGCACAGGTCTTGGTCCTGGGACACCACCTGTTCAGTAGATACTGCTCAGAGGTACAGGCAAGCACGGGAGGAGTATGGCTGAACAGGTTTGCAGATGACTAACTGTGGTCCATAATCGACTCTACGGCTGACACAGACATCCTCCAGAAGGGTCTTACAGAGACAGATACCTGGTGTCAAAACAATGCCCTCAAGCAGAATGCCAAAAAATGCATAGTCATCCCCTTTGGATAAAACAAAGTACACACAAATTACCACATAGATGGTAATCCAGTATATACGGAGAAACTAATTATGGCCCTGGGGACCCAGGGAGATGGTAAACTCTCCTTTGATGATCACATGGCCAAAGTGTTTAGAAATTCCTTCTATGTAGCCCACCTAATGTAACCCACTTTGTCTAGTCTGATGATGTCACCATCTTACAAATATACCTGTGGAAAGGAGAACTCACAGTAATGTGTATAGCGCATCGTGTAAATGTGTACTCCTCTAGTATCATAAAGTAGTTAGGTAGGGGTTTGAATCCTGCACTTGACAACTGTGTGTGTGTGTGTGTGTGTGAGTGTGTTTGTGTGTGTGTGATCTCCTTTGAGAGGAGCAACCTTTTTGGAGACTACTAAAACACCTTAAAAGTGGTATACTTATCTTTGTCAAGTCTGATGATGTCACCATCCTACAAATATACCTGTGGAAAGGAAAACCTCCAGTAATGTGTATAGCGTGTCGTGTTAATGCGTACTCCTCTAGTATCATAAAGTAGTTAGGTAGGGGTTTGAATCCTGCACTTGACAAGTGTGTGTGTGTTTGTGTGTAATCTCCTTGGAGAGGAGCAACTTTTTTGGAGACTACTAAAACACCTTAAAAGTGGTATACTTTGGTTAGAAAATCATTTTATATAGCCCACCTAATCATGAAGGGATTTACATCTAGATCAGGGGAGGTCATCGTGTCTCTTTACTCATCCCTCATCAGGCCCATAATTGAGTACAATGCCCCTTTTGGGATGTACCTTACCAGACACCTGCAGCAACTGGAAAGACCCCTAAAATACCTCACCAAGAGGATCAAAGGGCTCAAACAGATGCCATATGCTGCCTGGTTAAAGAAACTCCAGCTCTACTCAGTGGCATACCGCCTGCTCAGTGGCGATCTGTGCCTGACGTATAAAGCCGTGTCCAACCCAGAATTAATGAACATGCTGCACCTCAGAAAATCCAAATCCCATCGAGCTACGCGCTCGAGAGACTTGAACCTTAACACTGAAATAAGTAGGACATGCTGGAGAGACAGATTCATAACCCAGAGGCTCCCTTCACTCTGGAATAAAATCCCAGTCCAGGTTAGGCAGAGTCCCTCATTGACTCTCTTCAAGAGGAATCTTGATGAGTGGATGGGAGATCGTAGATTTACTCCGGGTATCACTTCTGTGTCACTATTAGACAGATGCACAGTATACTAACCTCGAAAAATGGCATAGCAAAATTCATTTTAAAATGGGTGGCGAAAGCCGAACACACACTGGCTAGGCTTGTAAATGCCCTAGGGCAGATAGCCTAGTATGAACCTATGAACCTATACTTATCTTTGTCAAGTCTGATGATGTCACCATCCTACAAATATACCTGTGGAAAAGAACACCCAGTAATGTGTATAGCTCATCGTGTTAATGTGTAAACAATACTACATTGACGATCATAGCTTTAATGCATCATGCCTGCTCAGCTACACCTTCAAGGATATCATTACACTTTACTGCTGAGAACATGCTAACATTGCTATACTGCTATAACGTCACCCTGTGCATCAGCACCATGGTAGCCTGTTCCTGCATCAATATTACAGATGACAGGAGGTGGCACAGGTTTCATCATATGCACAGGGCGTGTTGTTGGTTTGCCAGAGGCCTACATTAAGCCATACAATCGACATGTATGTGTGTGTGTGTGTGTGTGTGTGTGTGTGTGTGTGTGTGTGTGTGAGGGCCAAGAGTACTGCTATGGGCCAATGTTGATGTAATGTGTGTGGGTATGTGTTAGCCCTAGGTGTCTCGTTTGTGTGTGTGTGTCTGCATGCACACAGTTCCACCATGTGGCTGACATATACGGGGATTTGTGGGACAGCCACAGACTGTACCTGCCAGGCTTTACAGATCACCGTCTCTGGCCACGGATAGGGTACCTGTGCCTGGCAGGTGTGCTACTGATAGTATCAGGTACTAAGCCAGACTGGGTACTATCCTCAGAGGTGGACAGATGTACACTGGACCCAGATCCCTACTGGGACTGTCCAGAGCCACGTGGTCTTCTAGGACGGTCTATGGACAGCCCACCCCCAACATTGCTGGGGCTGGTACTAGCACTACGGGAGCTGCTGTGACTTGAGGGACGTCCAAGGCGACTGCCAGCTGCTGATGTTGCTGGCATACGTCCATGTCCACATCTCAACCATCCCGCACGGTCCTGACACATGGACATGACATTGCGGAGGACATTGTCTCACCCCAACGTCTATCTGTGACCTCAGTGTAATTACGGATGGCACCTGCTAGGTCATGGATACTGCCAATTACAGCGGTGTTATGTGCCCTCTTTGCCCTTAGTCCATGTCTGGTGTACCATTCCATATGTGTCTGTGCCTCCATGACAGCCTGGAACATGAGTGAGGTTGTAAGACCTGTGGCACATCTGCCAGGGGCATGTTGAGCAGCAGTGCTCCGACGAGAACCCCTGGACATTTGCCTATATGGTACCGTTCCAGACATCTGGGTATGGCTGCTGTGTCGGGATGCATGTGCCATAGATACCACACTGTCCTGGCCAATGCTGACTGTACACTGTCCCTCAGCTAAGGGCATTGGTGATGGATGTATTGGCAGTATGACTGTGTGCATGGATGGGGTGGACACTTGTGTACTGTCGATTGGTGGCCCAACGACAGACCCAGGCAAACATGCCTGTGCCTCAACACACCTATCCTCATTATCACTATTTGGCTCAGTGACATCAGGTTCCCTACTGCAGTGAACCAGCCCAACCTCAGCACCTGTGAGAGGAAGACAGGAAACACACTTTATGACCTGTACATGATGTCGGAACACATGCACACAAATACACTCCTCACTAAAGCAGACACACACACACACACACACACACACACACACACACACACACACACACACACACACACACACACACCACCAGCAATCCAGAACATACTCAATAGTGGTTGATGGTGGGGTACAGTATCACAAGCCAAACAGTCATATCACACGTGTCAGTATGCAGGACGTGTGTTGCTCAACACCATGCAGTGCGAGTGTAGACAGTCCTTGCTAATAACAGTATACATGGCTTTGATGCATGTGTGCTGTTGTTCAGTGATTGGTCTCACCCTGCAACGCAATGTGTACATGGACACAACATTGCTGTGCAAGTATTAAAAGCTCTGCAATGTCCTGTGCACCATCACTCACAGGTATACATACCATGGCTGGATGTGTATCTGTGTGTCACATAGATATCCATTTCTGATTAGAACGTCTGTGTCTTTATAGGTTCATAGGTTGATACTAGGCTATCTGCCCTAGGGCATTTATAAGCCTAGCCAGAGTGTGTTTGGCTTTCACCACCCTTTTAGATTAGTTGACTGTGCCTCTGTATAGTAGGTCACAGAAGATAGCCCCTTTGAGGTTAGTTTACTGTGCCTCTGTCTAGTAGGGACACAGAAGAGATCCCAGGGGTAAACCTACGATCTCCCATCCACTCGTCAAAATTTCTCTTGAAGAGGGTCATTGAGGGATTCTGCCTAACATGGATTGGGATTTTGTTCCAGAGTGAGGGGAGCCTCTGGGATATGAATCTGTCCCTCCAGCATGTCCTATTTATTTCTGTGCTGTGGTTTAAGTCCCTGGAGCGTGTAGCTCTAAGGGATCTGGATTTCCTGAGGTGGAGCATGTCCATTAATTCTGGGTTGGACATGGCTTTATACATCAGGCACAGATCGCTCTGAGTAGGCGGTAAGCAACTGAGTAGAGCTGGAGTTTCTTTAGCCTAACTGCGTAGGGCATCTGTTTGAGTCCCTTGATCCTCTTGGTGAGGTACTTTTAGGGTCTTTCCAGTTGCTGCAGGTGTCGGGTAAGGTACATCCCAAATGGGGCATTGTATTCAATTATGGGCCTGATGAGTGATGAGTAGAGGGGCACAATGACCTCTCTTGATCTAGATGTGAACCCTTTCGTGATAAGGTGGGCTATATAGAAGGTCTTTCTAACCACTTTGGCAATGTGATTGTCAAAGGAGAGATTGCTATCTAATTGGGTCCCCAAATCCCTAATTACTTCTTCTGTACTTAATGGATTACCACCTATGTGGTAATTTGTGGGCACTTTGTTTTTCCCAAAGGGGATGACTATGCACTTTTTGGCATTTAGCTTTAGGCCATGGCTCTGGCACGAGTTATCTGTCTCTGTGAGACCCTTTTGGAGGATGCTTGTGTCAGTTGGCGAGTCAATTATGGTACCCAGTTTGCAGTCATCTGCGAACTTGGTCAGCCATAGTCCTACCATGTTAGCCTGTACCTCAGATAAATATATACAGAACAAGAGAGGTCCCAGGACTGAGTCTTGTAGGATGCCACTTGTAACTGGTTTAGAGTTTGACATGGCACCTGCAATTCTGACCATGTGGGTTCTATCCCTGAGCCAGTTTGCAACCCATCTTGTGACATAGGGGTTGATATTTAAGCTGGTGAGCTTATTTATGATGCCCGAGTGGGGTATTGTGTCGAAGGCTTTTGTGAGGTCCAGGTAGGCTGTGTGAACTACCTTCTCTTCATCTATGACCTTGGTGACTGTTTCAAAGAAGTCGACCAGGTTCAAGAGGCAAGATCTGCCCTTAAGAAAGCCGAATTGGGCAGGATCCAGTGTTTGGAGGTTCCCAATGTCTTTGTTTATGTGTTTCATGATGATACGCTCCATAGTTTTGCAGACCAGGCTAGTCAGGCTATAGGTGATAGTTTCCGGGGTCTGTTGTGGCACCACCTTTCTGGAGTGGGACCACTGTTGCTGTACGCCATTCCTTGGGTACATATCCTGTAGTAAGGCTGAGATTGAACAGTGACTTTATGTGAGGGTTCAGTTCTTCTTGGAGTTCGTGTAAGACGCAGCCCGGGACACCGTCCGGACCCATTGATGCTGTGTTTTTTGCTTTGGAGAGGGCAGACCTCACCTGTGCATCTGTGATGTCAGGGAGGCTACACTGTGTTGGGATAGACATTTGCTCTTTTGGGGGGGAAGGGGAGGAGTTTGCACTGAACCTGTCTGCCAGGATTTTGGCAATGTCTGTGGGTTCAATGTATTTTTTGTCATTTTGAACTAACTCAGAGCATATCTAAGAGTTGCCACCCAGGTTCCTGACATAACTAAAGAAGGCAGATAATTGTGGACACAGGTTTAGCACATGCATGCTATGTATACACACAGGATGAGTGGTGCATGTATACCTGATGCAATACCATTGCTCAACTTAGCCATGGTACAGTGGTTATGGGGAGTGTAGGACATATTGTGGACATGCCAGTGCTAGCCATGACATGGCATGCTACAACACAACTGCAACATTAAACATCACACATTCCCAATGTGTGTCATGTGACCTATACACTCAATAGCATTACAAGACATATATGTGTCACTTTGTACAAATGGTGATTGCTATGCATATTGTGTATAGGTGCATATGTTTGCACACACGCAACATTGAGGTGCATAGCAATGAATGCTATCTGTAGTACTGTGGTTACTGTAACTGGATGGGGTGTAGTACCATGAGCCATCATCATGCTGCATCATGTGGTCACTCAAGGCTACTAATGTGTGCCAGACTGGCACCTAGCATGCTGTACCTGAACTGCAGTACCATGGCTACATTCACCATTTCACAGCCAGTTGTTACATGGGTTTTAAGGTGTCCAATAGGGTGCATTGCCTAACATGAATGTGTTATGTGTTGAAGAGTGTCGCACAGCCCCATGATAGGCCTATACCCCTCAGGTATATTATGTGTGCTGTGTGGATGACATTTGGAATACTGGAGTGTGACCTTACAGCGGGTGTCTGAATATGCCATGTGTAGCATATTAACATGTACTGTGTATGACAAAGTTGTGTATGTTGTATGCATGTGTATCGACTCTGCCTATCCAATGTCCACTACAGTGTTGCCACAATTGTGTGGGATGCTCTGTGTATTGCATGTGTTTGAGGCAGCTACTCTCATTACTGAGATGTGCATAATCTCACAGCAAACATGCACAGCATGCATTATGCGTAGGTGTGTTACGTGTAGATGGCCTATACCTCACCTATGACTTGCACATTTAATTTGCAATATTAAATGTAGAACACACTCACCAACATGGGTCTGCTGCCTTGCTGTCACACCAGGAGGACCTACAAGGATATGAGACAGTTTGTCAGTGGCAACAACTGTGGCATTGCTACTGTGGGTTTGCAGTCTTACAGTAGTACAATGGTTGACGGTCACTGGCCTACAGATTATGTTCCAAATTATCAGCATTGCACAACATCAGGCTCCACATCTTCTAACTACACAGTACACATCTCACATATGCATGATCTACCAATAGAGGTAACAGTAGTCTACAGATATGCCATGTTACCTGCATGCTCCGTGTCAACTCGCTGGGTGGCTCCAGCCTCCATTATGATACATGTTTGCTCAGGAGCAGCTCCTCCACTCTGGTGAGGGGGGGGTGGATGGCTACCCCACCACCTGTGGCAAGCTGCTGTCTATGGACATCAGACGCACGCTGCCGGACATGTCTAAGTAAATCACTGCAGTGATGGCGTACCTGCTCATAGTCCGGTTATGCATGCCTATTTCATTTACCCTATGGACAACATCTTGCCACAGTGCAGTCCGCTCATGCTGGTCCTTGAGAACAGCAGGGTGTAGTGCTGAACCAGGCTGGTTGTTATTTGTTCATCCTCTGCTAGGCTATAGGTAGGGTTGCAATGGTGAGCCATGACCCTGGAAGACAATGGAACAATATGTGTGAGCAAGTCATGTGGCACACTTAACATTCTAAAGTACAGATACTACTGAACTGACATATATAGCAACCTATTGGCTGTCAGAAGATACACACTTTCAGTACCACATATCAGTGCTCAACCCACAACTGCCGGACAGTGCCTGGCATGCTCTATATATCATACCATGTTCTGCAGAGCAACAAAGAGAAACCAGTATGTAAGACTATACAACAGTACATGGCACACTGTATGCGACACAGTGCACCACCTAGCCACAGGAGGTATATATCATGCTAATGCATAAAGAAATATGTCATCCATTGCAATGATTGTAAAGTCCAGTTACAGTATTACCAGTATACCACACTAATTGTTGATGGCAAACCCCTGCCTAACATATGTGCACATTCGTTAATATAGGTGGCATACTGCTGTACTAGACTATACATGTTGCTAGATACGCACTTATATCCTGTAGCACACATATGACCGATGGCATGTTACAGGCATACCCACACACACATCAGACGTATATACAAGACACAAAGGTATGGCAACCCAGATGAGCTTTACCTGTGTAGCATACAGTACTGTGTGTCAGTACTTACAAAACCTTATGCCTGAGGTATGTAATCTGTGAGGACTACAGGGAACACACACAAAACAGTGGTTCCAAGCAATGTGGACATACACCATACTGTGCTGTTTAGGCCTACAGCTTCAGGTAGTACTACAGTTCTTACGGGATTTGGATTCACCAGCAGTACCAATCAATAAGCATACATGTACTGCTTTAGCCTACAATGGCACACCCCAGTCGACACCAAGGGACTACGTCAGACTGTATGCCATACTGCTTTTTCTGCCTAGCAATAGCATACACATCTTTTGCTGGGATCTGAGCTAAGACACAAAATACCATGACGGAAACAGTTTCCCACTAAGCTATCACACATATACAGAACTTTGACACATTCACCATCACGCTCAGTCAACCTCACATAGCAATTATTGCAACAAGTACATGTGGGTGTGTATCGGTTCATAGGTAGGTAATAGGCTATTGGCCCTAGGGCCTATAGAAGCCTAGCCATACGCTACCCTGGCCTTTGACACGCATGTAATTTAATTTCACGTGCCCCTGTCAAGCAGAGCCACAGAGGTGATTCCCAGGGTGTATTTCCTATCTCCCATCCAATCATCAGGATTATTCATGACGTCTGCTAATGAGGAGCTTTGTTTGCTATTGATAGGTGGTTTGTTCCAGAGTATGGGATGTGTCTGAGATAGGAATTTATCCATCCAGCATGTTCTGTTTATTGAGGTGACAAGGTTTAGGTCCCTAGATCGTGTAGCTCATAAGGATTGTGATCTGTTTACGTGGAGCATGTCCAACAGCTCTGGGTTTGACATAGCTTTGTATGTTAGGCAGAGGTCACCTCTGGGTAGGCGGTATGCGACACAGTCTAGCTGTGATTTTGTGTGGACGGTCTGCATAGGGCATCTGTTTGAGGCTGGTATTACTCTTTGTGTGGTATGTCTGTGGCCTTTCCAGTTGATGTAGATGTCTTGTGAGGTACATACCAAATGGGGCATTGTACTCTATAATGGGTTTTATGAGTGATGAGTAGAGGTGAACACTGACCTATAGTTCCCTGGATGACACACCATATGTGATTAGGTGTGCCACATAGACAGATTACATGACTAGTGTGGCACTGTGATTATCACAGGGGAGACTACTGTCCAGCTGTGTCCCATGGTCTCTACCACACTTTGGCTGTTAAGTAGACTACCACCTATGTGGTAGTTAGGTAGTACAGGGTTTTTGCCAGAATGAATGCCAATGCAGTTTCAACATTGAGCTTGAGTCCATGGCTTTGTCACCAGGCATCTGTCGCAGTAACTATGACCCTGTCTCTCTCTCTCTATATATATATATATATATATATATATATATATATATATATATATACACACACACACACACACACACACACACACACACACACACACACACACACATACATATAAACATCCATTGGTGTACATATAGATATACATATAGGCACATATACAGTCCACCTTTCATGGTGGGAATATCAATTATGAATGTTGTGAGGTATACAGTTATGTAATAATATTGCACAGTGTTGTATCTTGCGGAATGCATTGCAGGTGTTCTCAGCCCATGTAGCTTTAGCAGGCCTCACTGGCTGCAACACTGCAAACCTGACAAATCATACCCACAGCGTTTAACCACCACATGTCATATACCAGCACTGTATGCTGTCTTGTTTGCCACACACTACAACCTACATAGAAATATACACATAACAACCTTCACCAACATATATATGTCCACCCTTCACAAACAGTTGCAGTATGTCCCTTGCTCTGTGCACATGTACACATGCTAATATATCTGACACAGAAAGATCTCTGTATATGTGTGCCATACACACACAAGGTCCACACTGTTGTAAGTCCGTGGACCTCATGGCTGACCTGTTGGGCCTTGCTGCAACATGAACAGGTGTCACATGTGAGCACACAGTAATATTAGAGGGTGTATATATAGCTACAAATGCTAGATTAGCATACTAGCCTGGTACAGCAGTTGCCAATGCTAAGCTACACGTTAATATGACTATCATGCATTTGTTACTCTGTCACATCCATGTTTATATAGCTGTATGCGCTACTCTCCCAAACAGCCATTGTACACACTACTGTACAGAACACAGATAAAATGGATCAGATGTTTGATATTTAATGCTGAGCTACATATGTCACAGTTATATCCCACTGCACACAGCTACACACTGATTTGTCCATGGCAGTAGTTATGCAGGGCATCTGTGCATAGATACGTACTGCTGCCACATATGGATGATTCAAAGTATGTAGAGTACTCTTCAAAAACATCTACTACATGCCAGTAAATGCATATCTGTTACATACCTTTCCTTTGTATGTGTTTGTATTTTTCAGTTCCGTGTGTCTTTTTTTTTTTCTGTTGCTGTTGATGTAGATGTCGGTGTCTGTCTCTGTCTCTCTCTCTCTCTCTCTCCGTAACAGCAATGGAATGATTGCATGTGTGGACAGCAAGTACAGCCTGCTTTTATAGGTATCTGGACATGTGCATGTGATGGCCTCTGCACCAATTGGTGGCCACCATTTGGTAATTGCATGCAGCCGTCTGTGTGGTGATTGCAGTACTCACTGTCATAGCAACCCAATGCTATAAATTGCTAAGTCAGGTAGGCGTAGCCCTATCAGCTTTCCAAAGTGGGGCCCATGCTTGTTTGCTGTGGACACCGTTGTGTAAGTCAGAAGGTTGCTATACTTCTTATATCTGAAGCTAGGGGTGTAGCCAGTGATTTGAATGTTGTACTCAGACGTGAATGTTGCCATTTTCATTACACAGTTGTCAGTGTAGAATTGTACTCATCCCTACAAATGCTAACACAAGATACATGGGAGTATGTTGTTTCTTTTATACTTATACAATTAGCTGCCATACATAAGTAGTTATTGAGATGTATTCATTTGGCACATGAACTGTTTGTGAACTGCTATACTGTGAATATTAATGTACTCACTTCTGCACAGTTTCTGCTTTTTTATTGTTGACATTAGCACAGGATGCTCAAGAAAACTGGGCAATTCCAGTACTGAGTATGCCTACCTACATCCTTGGTGGACCCTGAACACACAGGTATTTTGTACATTTGGGTGGGGATTGTCCTGCTATGATACTGTGTGGGGTTGTAAAGTGCTGCTGTAACATTATTTACTGCTAGAATGGCTGGTTCTGTTATCACAGTCATGTAATGCAATTCCACAACAACTGCTGGTAAAGTTCCACAGAACAGGTTTTGTGTTATGGCATTCCTATCTTTCCTTTACATTCACTCATTCTGATGCATGATATATCTATTTCAGCAACAACCTGCTGTATATCCACTGTGGTTTAGTGGTACTTCATGCAGTCTAGTGTGTCCAAGGTCCGGGGTTCAAGACTGACAGAGGTGTTTTATTTTGCTGCTGAGCAGAACAAGGGCCCTCACAGGCAGGGTGACTAAGGCACTTTAAGCAGTTGTGGCGGGTTTGTCGCGGGTTTGCGTGAAGCTTAGCAATACATAGCTAAGTGCACACAAGCGCACACTCGTGCAAACCCGCTAACTACTGCTTAAAAGTGCTTACTCCCGCTAACCCCCACACTCATTTCTTTGAAAGAAAAGAAAATGGGGAGATAGGAAAGTGGTGAAAAAGGGGCACAAAGAGGGAAAGACAGTGGGGAAAACAGCTCGGGCTGTGCATGACGGGTGTAGGGAAGGTCCATAGCTGCCCATTTCTTTAACAGCAACAACTGTGCATATGCTAGAAATTTGGAGGGAAATATGAAACCTTCCACCCCTGAGAGAGGGGTGAGGACAACAAAGTATGTTGTACTGCCAATTAAATATCAGTTTATGTGTCCAGCGGACATGTGTGCAAAATGGGCAGCTATGTATGGGGCGTAATTTTTTTTTTGGGAGCAGATTGCTCTTTTTTTTTTTTTTCAGGTGAGAGTGGAATGTGGGGTAGGGGAAGTGGGTATATTTGGGGAGGTAGGTTGGGGAGGAAAACAGACAAGACAAACAAGACGCATACAGGGGCTGAATATGACACGTGGTGGGTGAACACCATTGACGGGGAAGGATGTTTGGAAATCGCAAGCCCATGAACCCACAGATGGCAACAGTGGAACTGAGATTCCCACCCATGGGCAGTCACCACTGCACCTTCACAGCCCAGAGGGTGGCTGTGCTGGGGGCTGTGGGAGGGGGAGAGCCAGCTCCTCAAGAATCCCCTGTGGGGATCTCATCCTCTTCCAAGGCCTCCCTGAATTGGCAGGGAGCCCCTAGGAAGAGTAAGTGTAAGAGGAAGCAGATAGACTCACCTGAGTCTGTCACCTCAGACACACATTTAGAGGATTCCGAGGTTCCCCTGTTCCCCTTCTGAAGATGTCTCCTTTGCGGACATTCTAGAGATCCTGAAACAGAGGGGAAATTGGCTAGCCCTTAACCCTTCGGAGGATGAATCTGTGTATCTTGAGGCGTTTGGCTCTCGCCCTTCCACCTCCTGGGTGTCCCCCCCCTTTGATCCCCTCATGCAGGTGGTGGCAAAGAAAGCCTGGACGGCTCCTGACTCAGTGGACCCTACCCCCAGGAGACCTTCTAAATTTATAACAGCACCAACTGACAAACAATTTCTGACCAAAGGTGTTACTTTGGATGCTATGGTGGTAGCTGCTGCCACCAAGAAGGAACTAGCTGATTCTTCAGTGCCTGTTCATCCCCCTAACAAAGAATCTAGGTCTATGGACAGGTATGGGAAGCGGATGTTTTCGTCAGCGACCTTTGCAATGCGTTCGCTGAACTACCTATGCCATTTCACCCGTCTCCAGAGAGACTTGGTCAAGGAAGCGAGTGAGATGTTGAAGGATCCTACAGCTGCAGATTTTCAGGACAAAATGAACACCCAGCTGACTACCCTGAATTCGATAGCTAACTCCTCCATGCGCCTCCTTTCATATGCGGCTGATGGAGTGAGTAGAGCCGCAGGGACAGGTGTCGCCTTACGGCATGCCTGGATGCGACTATGCAATTTTATGGACCCTTTAAAACATCTTTCACTAATTCCCGCTTGATGGATCATCTCTTTGGTCCTCAAGTGAAAGAAACCTTGACTAGGTGCGAGACGGATGGCAAAACTCTGTCTGCCGTCGGAGTCCGTTTTTCTACTCCTTCTAGACCTTACCCCAAAGGTCAGAAAAGTGGGAAAATGTGGTTCCAAACAATCTCAAGGAATTTGCCTGACGCACAGAGTCGGTTCCCTCCAGTGGCAGAGGAGGGAACAATAATGGTAGACGCCGCCCCAGAGGCAGAGGGGTCCGAGAACCAGGCAATCGAGAAACCTTTTCCGATAAGCCCTTTCAGCATCCCTGAGTGTTGCCCGACTGTCCACCTTCGGAGGCAGTCGGGAAGATTGTCACTGTACCCAGAAGCCTGGCTATCCCTAACTCAAGACAAGTGGGTACAGTCCATCATTTCAAGGCTATTCCATTCCCTTCGTGCATTCCAAACCAATCGAAAAATCCTTCCAGATGTTCCACCAGCTCAAAGGGATCTTGCAGCTTTGAAATTTCAAAGCTGCTTGCAAAAGAGCAATTCAGCCAGTTCCAGCAGACCAGCAAGGATCCGGAATCTACTCCAGGTTCTTTTAGTTCCAAAGAAACAGGGACTGGAGACCAATTTTGGATCTCAGTATCTTGAACAAGTCGGTCAAGAAAACAAGATTTCGGATGGTCACGCTACAGTCCATCCTTCCCCTATTGGGAAAGGAAAACTGGATGTACTCTATAGACCTTCAGGATGCACTATCACATAAAATGAACAGGCGCCCAGAAGATTCCTCCGCTTCAGGCTGGGAACCAGTCATTTTCAATTCAGGGCCCTGCCCTTTGGTCTCACCACTGCCCGGGTGTTTACCAAATGCATGGCAGTGGTAGCTTCTCACCTGAGACGCCAAGGATTCCAGGTGTTTCCATATTTGGACGACTGGCTCCTCACAGCTCCCACCAAGCATCTTCTTCTAATGGCCAGGGACTACACCTTTCGCATTTGTCAAAACTTAGACATTTCAATAAATTGCGAAAAGTCTGTTTTGTCGCCTTGTCGTACTATTACCTTCATAGGCGCAAATCTAGACACAGTCAACATGTCTGCGAGACTAACAGATCAGAGAATAACAGACATACACAAACTGGTCTTGCTCCTCTTCAGCAGCAACAGAGTCAAAGCCAGGTTAGTTCTGAAAGTATTGGGGATTATGGCGGCTGCCATACCTCTGCTTCCATTAGCCAGATTCCACATGAGAATCCTTCAATGGATGCTCTTCACACAATGGTCATACCAGCAACATCCGATGTCCCACACCATTATGATTACGCAAACATGCAAGAATCATCTTCTGTGGTGGATGTCTTCCCCTCAGCTCTTCTTGGGAAGACCCTTTGTTCCTTCCCCTCCGGTTGCTACTCTGACAACGGACGCCTCCCTGATCGGGTGGGGGGGCATTATCAGGGCAGAACTGTCCAGGGCACATGGCAACCAGACAAATGCCACTTGCACATAAATGTTCCAGAGATGAGAGCAGTGCTTTTAGCGTTGCAAGCCCTTCAAGAGTCTCTTCCCTTCGGAACGATAGCAATCCAGACGGACAATATGTCTGTAGTGTGGTATATCAACAAACAAGGCAGAACCAGGTCCTATCCCCTATGTCGAGAAGCACTCAGACTGTGGCAATGGGCGATTTCTTCTCAGCGGTTTCTGATAGCAACGCACATCCCCAGGAAGTCCAATCAAATCACGGACAAGTTGAGCAGAGCTATCCTCATGCCTCACGAGTGGTCTCTGAAAGACTCTGTTGTGAGAGAAATTTTTCTCAAGTGGGGTCAGCCTTGCTGCGACCTTTTTGCTACTCCCCAAAACAGCAAGTGCAGAGATTATTTCACCCTATTCCCGTTACCAGGCCAGCCCAGCAGAGAAGCTCTAGTCCAAGTTTGGCCCCGGGGACTTCTGTATGCATTTCCTCCCTTCCCACTAATCTCTCAAGTGATACAGAAAGCTATCGCTCAGAAGGCCTCATTGATCCTCATTGCTCCTTACTGGCCTCGACAGGTTTGGTTCCCTTTCTACATCAATTTCTGTTGAGCAACCTTGGCATCTGGACCTAGTTCCAGATCTTTGATCCATCAGTCGGGTCAGTTACATCGCTCCCTCCCTCTCTGAACCTCACTGCTTGGTTCCTCCAGTTCCAACCTTAGCCAGGCTTCTCAAATATCTCACTCTGTTCGAGATATTTTGATAGCTTCCATAAATCTTCCACTCGAAAGATTTATCTGAGTAAGTGGAAACGTTGCCTATTGGGCTCAAGGAAGGGACTTAGATCCTTTCACTGCTCCCATCCATATGGTTCTTGATTTTCTAGCTGAACTCTTTCATGCAGGTTCATCTCCTTCTACTCTCAAAGTTCAATTGGCAGCTATATCTAACTTTCATGTGGGCATTTCAGAGTCTGCCATAATGTCCCACAAGCTTTGCAAAGCCTTTTGAAGGGAGTTTTTCT
Source organism: Protopterus annectens (assembly GCF_019279795.1). Taxonomy (NCBI): domain Eukaryota; kingdom Metazoa; phylum Chordata; order Ceratodontiformes; family Protopteridae; genus Protopterus; species Protopterus annectens. The sequence goes on along the minus strand of NC_056729.1, from coordinate 1,108,928,871 downwards.
CAGACCTCCTATAAGAAATCCTCCTCCTCCTTGGGACCTTAATTTAGTTCTCAGTTCTTTGATTCTCCCCCCTTTCGAACCTGCAGCTTCCTGTTCTTTAAAATTGCTATCATGGAAGACTCTCTTTCTGGTAGCTATTACTTCAGCTAGAAGAGTTTCAGAACTTCATGCACTCAGCTGTCGACCTCCATATCTGTTGTTCCACAAAGACATGGTATCCTTACGAACCAACCTGTCCTTTTTGCCTAAGGTAGCCTCTGCTTCTAACCTAAATCAAAGCATTGACCTTCCTGTGTTTTTTCCAGGATATTCTAATAGGTCTGAACAAAAACTGCATTGGCTAGATGTTCATCGTCAGTTAAGGTACTATTTGGATAGGACCAAACAATTCAGAAAGACTGACCAGCTGTTTGTCTCTTATGCGGTAGGCAGAAAGGGACTTTCTGTTTCCAAGGTATCGCTATCTAGATGGCTAACATCTCTGATTTCAATTGTTTATGAAATTAGACACCAAAAGCTGCCAAACAAACCTAAGGCCCACTCCACCAGAGCTTTGGCTACTTCTATAGCCTTCCAAGACAGACTGCCTATTGACACCATTTGTGCAGCGGCTACTTGGGCTACTCCTCACACTTTCATTTCACATTATAAGTTGGATTTAGCTTCTAGGCATAGAGCTAACTTTGGTACCACTGTTCTCAAGAGTCTGTTCCGTTAGGCCACCCGGGACAAGGTGCTAGGGATGCGGTCCCATCCAGCAAGAATGAAGGCGAGATAGACAACTTAATATATAGAAGTTATGTTCTTACCATAACGCTCCATGTTAGTTGTCTTCTTCTCGCCTTCTTTCTTATGCCCCACCGTCCTTCCCTGGCCTGGACAGACCTGGAGGAGTTTGATTATGACCTCTCTTTCTACCACCTCTTTGCTATAGCTATATGCTGTGCATATTTTCCTGGATCAGGCTTTAGGTCACCTTTCCTCTTTCCCTTTGTTTATAGAGGTGGACTCTCTTTCCAGTATTTCTGGTTGTATTTTTAGCTGGGCCTAGCTCACAAACGAGATCTGAGGTAATTCACGCCTAGCATTGTGGGATATAGGGGCAGCCTCGAGCCGGTGGAACCAACTCTCGAGCTTTTAGAGTGGCCGAGTCGGAGCCGAGGTCGGCTCCGAACCCATCCAGCAAGAAAGAAGGCGAGAAGAAGACAACTAACATGGAACGTTATGGTAAGAACATAACTTCTATTTTATGGTCAGGCTGTTGAAGTTATGTATACTACCAGAATGCAAAACAATGACAGATAGTAGCAGTAAAACCCACAGCACAGTGTCAAACCATCTCATACACACATGTGTACTCAAATTCCACAATGTGTGTAGTACAATGCATACTGGCCACCAGTAGAAATTATGGAGTGTTACTGTGTAATACAGGGCATGTCACCCTGCCCATGTGTCCACTATGCACGTACATGCAGACAGTGCACCTCCACCATGTTCACAAATGTACACCTGCAAATCTGTGCTACACACATCCCACACGTACTGTCCACTCTCTAACATATGCTGCCAACACTACACACATCAGCCAAGTGGCACGTGGGTGGACAATACACTATTGGAACTAACACTGGTGTAAACAATACTACATTGACAATCATAGCTTTAATGCATCATGCCTGCTCAGCTACACCTTCAAGGATATAATTACACTTTATTGCTGACAACATGCTAACATTGCTATACTGCTATAAAGTCACCCTGTGCATCAGCACCATGGTAGCCTGTTCCTGCATCAATATTACAGATGACAGGAGGTGGCACAGGTTTCATCATATGCACAGGGTGTGTTGTTGGTTTGCCAGAGGCCTACATTGAGCCATACAATCGACATGTGTGTGTGTGTGTGTGTGTGTGTGTGTGTGTGTGTGTGTGTGTGTGAGGGCCAAGAGTACTGCTATGGACCAATGTTGATGTAATGTGTGTGGGTATGTGTTAGCCCTAGGTGTCTCGTTTATGTGTGTGTGTGTCTGCATGCACACAGTTCCACCATGTGGCTGCCATATACGGGGATTTGTGGGACAGCCACAGACTGTACCTGCCAGGCTTTACAGATCACTGTCTCTGGCCACGGATAGGGTACCTGTGCCTGGCAGGTGTGCTACTGACAGTATCAGGTACTAAGCCAGACTGGGTACTATCCTCAGAGGTGGACAGATGTACACTGGAGCCAGGTCCCTGCTGGGACTGTCCAGAGCCACGTGCACATGGTCTTCTAGGACGGTCTATGGACAGCCCTCCCTGAACATTGCTGGGGCTGGTACTGGCACTATGGGAGCAGCTGTGACTTGAAGGACGTCCGCGGTGACTGCCAGCTGCTGATGTTGCTGGCATACGTCCACGTCGACGTCTCAACCATCCCGCACGGTCCTGACACATGGACATGACATTGCGGAGGACATTGTCTCACCCCAACGTCTATGTGTGACCTCATTGTAATTAGGGATGGCACCTGCTAGGTCACGGATACTGCCTATTACAGCGGTGTTATGTGCCCTCTTTGCCCTTAGTCTATGTCTGGTGTACTGTTCCATACGTGTCTGTGCCTCCATGACAGCCTGGAACATGCATGAGGTTGTAAGACCTGTGGCACGTCTGCCAGAGGCATGATGAGCAGCAGTGCTCCGACGAGAACCCCTGAACATCTGCCTATGTGGTACCGTTCCAGACATCTGGGTATGGCTGCTGTGTCAGGATGCATGTGCCATAGATACCACACTGTCCTGGCCAATGCCGACTGTACACTGTCCCTCAGCTAAGGGCATTGGTGATGGATGTATTGGCAGTATGACTGTGTGCATGGATGGGGTGGACACTTGTGTACTGTCGATTGGTGGCCCGACGACAGACCCTGGCAAACATGCCTGTGCCTCAACACACCTATCCTCATTATCACTATTTGGCTCAGTGACATCAGGTTCCCCACTGCAGTGAACCAGCCCAACCTCAGCACCTGTGAGAGGAAGAAAGGAAACACACTTTACGACCTGTACATGATGTCGGAACACATGCACACATGCACACAAATACACTCCTCACTAAAGCAGACACACATACACACACACACACACCACCAGCAATCCAGAACATACTCAATAGTGGTTGATGGTGGGGTACAGTATCACAAGCCAAACAGTCATATCACACATGTCAGCATGCAGGACATGTGTTGCTCAATACCATGCAGAGCAAGTATAGACAGTCCTTGCTAATAACAGTATACATGGCTTTGATGCATGTGTTCTGTTGTTCAGTGATTGGCCTCACCCTGGAACGCAATGTGCACATTGGCACATCATTGCTGTGCAAGTATTAAAAGCTCTGCAATGTCCTGTGCACCATCACTCACAGGTATACATACCATGGCTGGATGTGTATCTGTGTGTCACATAGATATCCATTTCTGATTAGAACATCTGTGTCTTTATAGGTTCATAGGTTGATACTAGGCTATCTGCCCTAGGGCATTTATAAGCCTAGCCAGAGTGTGTTTGGCTTTTGCCACCCTTTTAGATTAGTTGACTGTGCCTCTGTATAGTAGGTCACAGAAGATAGCCCTTTTGAGGTTAGTTTACTGTGCCTCTGTCTAGTAGGGACACAGAAGAGATCCAAGGGGTAAACCTACGATCTCCCATCCACTCGTCAAGATTTCTCTTGAAGAGGGTCATTGAGGGACTCTGCCTAACATGGATTGGGATTTTGTTCCAGAGTGAGGGAAGCCTCTGGGATATGAATCTGTCCCTCCAGCATGTCCTATTTATTTCTGTGCTGAGGTTTAATTCCCTGGAGCATGTAGCTCTATGGGATTTGGATTTCCTGAGGTGGAGCATGTCCATTAATTCTGGGTTGGACATGGCTTTATACGTCAGGCACAGATCGCCTCTGAGTAGGCGGTAAGCAACTGAGTATAGCTGGAGTTTCTTTAGCCTAACTGCGTAGGGCATCTGTTGGGTCCCTTGATCCTCTTGGTGAGGTACTTTTGGGGTCTTTCCAGTTGCTGCAGGTGTAGGGTAAGGTACATCCCAAATGGGGCATTGTATTCAATTATGGGCCTGATGATTGATGAGTAGAGGGGCACAATGACCTCTCTTGATCTAGATGTGAACCCTTTCTTGATAAGGTGGGCTATATAGAAGGTCTTTCTAACCACTTTGGCAACGTGATTGTCAATGGAGAGATTGCTATCTACTTGGGTCCCCAAATCCCTAATTACTTCTTCCGTACTTAATGGATTACCACCTATGTGGTAATTTGTGGGCACTTTGTTTTTCCCAAAGGGGATGACTATGCACTTTTTGGCATTTAGCTTTAGGCCATGGCTCTGGCACCAGTTATCTGTCTCTGTGAGACCCTTTTGGAGGATGCTTGTGTCAGTCGGCGAGTCGATTATGGCACCCAGTTTGCAGTCATCTGTGAACTTGGTCAGCCATAGTCCTCCCATGTTAGCCTGTACCTCAGAGAAATATATAATGAACAAGAGAGGTCCCAGGACTGAGCCTTGTGGGACGCCACTTGTAACTGGTTTAGAGTTTGACATGGCACCTGCAATTCTGACCATGTGGGTTCTATCCCTGAGCCAGTTTGCAACCCATCTTGTGACATAGGGGTTGATATTTAAGCTGGTGAGCTTATTTATGATGCCCGAGTGGGGTATTGTGTCGAAGGCTTTTGCGAGGTCCAGGTAGGCTGTGTGGACTACCTTCCCTTCATCTATTGCCTTGGTGACTGTTTCAAAGAACTCGACCAGGTTCATGAGGCAAGATCTGCCCTTAAGAAAGCCGAATTGGGTAGGATCCAGTGTTTGGAGGTTCCCAATGTCTTTGTTTATGAGTTTCATGATGATATGCTCCATAGCTTTGCAGATCAGGCTAGTTAGGCTATAGGGTGATAGTTTCCGTGGTCCTTTGTGGAGTGGGACCACTGTTGCTGTACGCCATTCCTTGGGTACATATCCTGTAGTAAGGCTGAGATTGAACAGTGACTTTATGTGAGGGTTCATTTCTTCTTGGAGTTCGTGTAAGACAGCCGGGACACCGTCCCATTGATGCTGTGTTTTTTGCTTTGGAGAGGGCAGCTCTCACCTGTGCATCTGTGATGTCAGAGAGGCTACACTCTGCTGGGATAGACATTTGCTCTTTTGGGGGGGAAGGGGGGGAGAAGTTTGCACTGAACCTGTCTGCCAGGATGTTGGCAATGTCTGTGGGTTCAGTGTATTTTTTGTCATTTTGAACTAACTCAGAGCATATCTGGGAGTTGCCACCTAGGTTCCTGACATAACTAAAGAAGGCAGATAATTGTGGACACAGGTTTAGCACATGCATGCTATGTATACACACAGGATGAGTGGTGCATGTATACCTGATGGAATACCATTGCTCAACTTAGCCATTGTACAGTGGTTATGGTGAGTGTAGGACATATTGTGGACATGCCAGTGCCCGCCATGACATGGCATGCTACAACACAACTGCAACATTAAACATCACACATTCCCAGTGTGTGTCATGTGACCTATACACTCAATCGCATTACAAGACATATATGTGTCACTTTGTACAAATGGTGATTGCTATGCATATTGTGTATAGGTGCATATGTTTGCACACACACAACATTGAGATGCATAGCAATGAATGCTATATGTAGTACTGTGGTTACTGTAACTGGATGGGGTGTAGTACCATGAGCCATCATCATGCAGCATCATGTGGTCACTCAAGGCTACTAATGTGTGCCAGACTGGCACCTAGCATGCTGTACCTGAACTGCAGTACCATGGCTACATTCACCATTTCACAGCCAGTTGTTACATGAGTTTCTAAGGTGCCCAATAGGGAGCATTGCCTAACATGAATGTGTTATGTGTTGAAGAGTGTCGCACAGCCCCATGATAGGCCTCTACCCCTCAGGTATATTATGTGTGCTGTGTGGATGACATTTGGGATACTGGAGTGTGACCTTACAGCGGGTGCCTGAATATGCCATGTGTAGCATATTAACAAGTACTGCGTATGACAAAGTTGTGTATGTTGTATGCATGTGTATCGACTCTGCCTATCCAATGTCCACTACAATGTTGCCACAATTTTGTGGGATGCTCTGTGTATTGCATGTGTTTGAGGCAGCTACTCACATTACTGAGATGTGCATAGTCTCACAGCAAACATGCACAGCATGCATTATGCGTAGGTGTGTTACCTGTACATGGCCTACACCTCACCTATGACATACACATTTAATTTGCAATATTAAATGTAGAACACACTCACCAGCATGGGTCTGCTGCCTTGCTGTCACACCAGAAGGACCTACAAGGATATGAGACAGTTTGTCAGTGGCAACAACTGTGGCATTGCTACTGTGGGTTTGCAATCTTACAGTAGTACAATGGTTGACAGTCACTGGCTTACAGATTATGTTCCAAATTATCAGTATTGCACAACACCAGGCTCCACATCTTCTAACTACACAGTACACATCTCACATATGCATGATCTACCAATAGAGGTAACAGTACTCTACAGATATTCCATATTGCCTGCATGCTCCGTGTCAACTCGCTGGGTGGCTCCATCCTCCATGATGATACATGTTTGCTCAGGAGCAACTCCTCCACTCTGGTGAGGGGGGGGGGTGGATGGCTACCCCACCACCTGTGGCAAGCTGTTGTCTACGGACATCAGACGCATGCTGCCGGACATGTCTAAGTAAATCACTGCAGTGATGGCGTACCTGCTCATAGTCCGGTTATGCATGCCTATGTCATTTACCCTACGGACAACATCTTGCCACAGTGAAGTCCGCTCATGCTGGTCCTGGCTGGTTCTTGAGAACAGCAGGGTGTAGTGCTGAACCAGGCTGGTTGTTATTTGTTCATCCTCTGCTAGGCTATAGGTAGGGTTGCAATGGTGAGCCATGACCCTGGAAGGCAATGAAACAATATGTGTGAGCAAGTCATATGGCACACTTAACATTCTAAAGTACAGATACTACTGAACTGACATATATAGCAACCTATTGGCTGTCAGAGGATACACACTTTCAGTACCACATATCAGTGCTCAACCCACAACTGCCAGACAGTGCCTGGCACGCTCTATATATCATACCATGTTCTGCACAGCAACAAAGAGAAACCAGTATGTAAGACTATACAACAGTACATGGCACACTGTATGTGACACAGTGCACCACCTAGCCACAGGAGTTATATATCATGCTAATGCATAAAGAAATATGTCATCCATTGCAATGATTGTAAAGTCCAGTTACAGAATTACCAGTATACCACACTAATTGTTGATGGCAAACCCCTGCCTAACATATGTGCACATTCGTTAATATAGGTGGCATACTGCTGTACTAGACTATACATGTTGCTAGATACGCACTTATATCGTGTAGCACACATATGACCGATGGCATGTTACAGGCATACCCACACACACATCAGACGTACATACAAGACACAAAGGTATGGCAACCCAGATGAGCTTTACCTGTGTACCATACAGTACTGTGTGTCAGTGCTTACAAAACCTTATGCCTGAGGTATGTATTCTGTGAGGACTACAGGGAACACACACAAAACAGTGGTTCCAGGCAATGTGGACATACACCATACTGTGCTGTTTAGGCCTACAGCTTCAGGTAGTACTACAGTTCTTACGGGATTTGGATTCACCAGCAGTACCAATCAATAAGCATACATGTACTGCTTTAGCCTACAATGGCACACCCCAGTCGACACCAAGGGACTACGTCAGACCATATGCCATACTGCTTTTTCTGCCTAGCAATAGCATACACATCTTTTGCTGGGATCTGAGCTAAGACACAAAATACCATGACAGAAACAGTTTCCCACTAAGCTATCACACATATACAGAACTTTGACACATTCACCATCACGCTCAGTCAACCTCACATAGCAATTATTGCAACAAGCACATGTGGGTGTGTATCGGTTCATAGGTAGGTAATAGGCTATTGGCCCTAGGGCCTATAGAAGCCTAGCCATACGCTACCCTGGCCTTTGACACACATGTAATTTAATTTCACGTGCCCCTGTCAAGCAGAGCCACAGAGGTGATTCCCAGGGTGTATTTCCTATCTCCCATCCAATCATCAGGATTATTCATGACGTCTGTTAATGAGGAGCTTTGTTTGCTATTGATAGGTGGTTTGTTCCAGAGTATGGGATGTGTCTGAGATAGGAATTTATCCCTCCAGCATGTTCTATTTATTGAGGTGACAAGGTTTAGGTCCCTAGATCATGTAGCTCATAGGGATTGTGATCTGTTTACGTGGAGCATGTCCAACAGCTCTGGGTTTGACATAACTTTGTATGTTAGGCAGAGGTCACCTCTGGGTAGGCGGTATGCGACACAGTCTAGCTGTGATTTTGTGTGGACGGTCTGCATAGGGCATCTGTTTGAGGCTGGTATTACTCTTTGTGTGGTATGTCTTTGGCCTTTCCAGTTGATGTAGATGTCTTGTGAGGTACATACCAAATGGGGCATTGTACTCTATAATGGGTTTTATGAGTGATGAGTAGAGGTGAACACTGACCTATAGTTCCCTGGATGACACACCATATGTGATTAGGTGTGCCACATAGACAGATTACATGACTAGTGTGGCACTGTGATTATCACAGGGGAGACTACTGTCCAGCTGTGTCCCATGGTCTCTTACCACACTTTCGCTGTTAAGTAGACTACCATCTCTGTGGTAGTTCATGGGTACAGAGTTTTTGCCAGAATGGATGCCAATGCAGTTTCAACATTGAGCTTGAGTCCATGGCTTTGTCACCAGGCATCTGTCGCAGTAACTATGACCCTGTCTCTCTCTCTCTCGCTATATATATATATATATATATATATATATATATATATATATACACACACACACACACACACACACACACACACACACACACATACATATAAACATCCATTGGTGTACATATAGATATACATATAGGCACATATACAGTCCACCTTTCATGGTGGGAATATCAATTATGCGAATGTTGTGAGGTATACAGTTATGTAATAATATTGCACAGTGTTGTGCGGAATGCATTGAAGGTGTTCTCAGCCCATGTAGCTTTAGCAGGCCTCACTGGCTGCAACACTGCAAACCTGACAAATCATACCCACAGCGTTTAACCACCACATGTCATATACCAGCACTGTATGCTGTCTTGTTTGCCACACACTACAACCTACATAGAAATATACACATAACAACCTTCACCAACATATATATGTCCACCCTTTACAAACAGTTGCAGTATGTCCCTTGCTCTGTGCACATGTACACATGCTAATATATCTGACACAGAAAGATCTCTCTGTATGTGTGTGCCATACACACACAAGGTCCACACTGTTGTAAGTCCGTGGACCTCATGGCTGACCTGTTGGGCCTTGCTGCAACATGAACAGGTGTCACATGTGAGCACACAGTAATATTAGAGGGTGTATATATAGCTACAAATGCTAGATTAGCATACTAGCCTGGTACAGCAGTTGCCAATGCTAAGCTACACGTTAATATGACTATCATGCATTTGTTACTCTGTCACATCCATGTTTATATAGCTGTATGCGCTACTCCCCCAAACAGCCATTGTACACACTACTGTACAGAACACAGATAACATGGATCAGATGTTTGATATTTAATGCTGAGCTACATATGTCACAGTTATATCCCACTGCACACCGCTACACACTGATTTGTCCATGGCAGTAGTTATGCAGGGCATCTGTGCATAGATACGTACTGCTGCTACATATGGATGATTCAATGTATGTAGAGTACTCTTCAAAAACATCTACTACATGCCAGTAAATGCATATCTGTTACATACCTTTCCTTTGTATGTGTTTGTATTTTTCAGTTCCGTGTGTCTTTTTTTTGTCTGTTGCTGTTGATGCAGATGTCGGTGTCTGTCTCTGTCTGTCTCTCTCTCTCTCCGTAACAGCAATGGAATGATTGCATGTGTGGACAGCAAGTACAGCCTGCTATTATAGGTATCTGGACATGTGCATGTGATGGCCTCTGCACCAATTGGTGGCCACCATTTGGGAATTGCATGCAGCCTGCTGTGTGGTGATTGCAGTACTCACTGTCATAGCAACCCAATGCTATAAATTGCTAAGTCAGGTAGGCGTAGCCCTATCAGCTTTCCAAAGTGGGGCCCATGCTTGTTTGCTGTGGACACCGTTGTGTAAGTCAGAAGGTTGGTATACTTCTTATATCTGAAGCTAGGGGTGTAGCCAATGATTTGAATGTTGTACTCAGACCTGAATGTTGCCACTTTCATTATACAGTTGTCAGTGTAGAATTGTACTCATCCCTACAAATGCTAACACAAGATACATGGGAGTATGTTGTTTCTTTTATACTTATACAATTAGCTGCCATACATAAGTAGTTATTGAGATGTATTCATTTGGCACATGAACTGTTTGTGAACTGCTATACTGTGAATATTAATGTACTCACTTCTGCACAGTTTCTGCTTTTTTATTGTTGACATTAGCACAGGATGCTCAAGAAAACTGGGCAATTCCAGTACTGAGTATGCCTACCTACATCCTTGGTGGACCCTGAACACACAGGTATTTTGTACATTTGGGTGGGGATTGTCCTGCTATGATACTGTGTGGGGGTTGTAAAGTGCTGCTGTAACATTATTTACTGCTAGAATGGCTGGTTCTGTTATCACAGTCATGTAATGCAATTCCACAACAACTGCTGGTAAAGTTCCACAGAACAGGTTTTGTGTTATGGCATTCCTATCTTTCCTTTACATTCACTCATTCTGATGCATGATATATCTATTTCAGCAACAACCTGCTGTATATCCACTGTGGTTTAGTGGTACTTCATGCAGTCTAGTGTGTCCAAGGTCCGGGGTTCAAGACTGACAGAGGTGTTTTATTTTGCTGCTGAGCAGAACAAGGGCCCTCACAGGCAGGGTGACTAAGGCACTTTTAAGCAGTTGTAAGCGGGTTTGTGCGGGTTTGCGTGAAGCTTAGCAATACTTAGCTAAGTGCACACAAGCGCACACTCGTGCAAACCCGCTAACTACTGCTTAAAAGTGCTTACTCCCGCTAACCCCCACACTCATTTCTTTGAAAGAAAAGAAAATGGGGAGATAGGAAAGTGGTGAAAAAGGGGCACAGAGGGAAAGACCAGTGGGGAAAACAGCTCGGGATGTGCACGACGGGTGTAGGGAAGGTCCATAGCTGCCCATTTCTTTAACAGCAACAACTGTGCATATGCTAGAAATTTGGAGGGAAATATGAAACCTTCCACCCCTGAGAGAGGGGTGAGGACAACAAAGTATGTTGTACTGCCAATTAAATATCAGTTTATGTGTCCAGCGGACATGTGTGCAAAATGGGCAGCTATGTATGGGGCGTAATTTTTTTTGGGAGCAGATTGCCCTTTTTTTTTTCAGGTGAGAGTGGAATGTGGGGTAGGGGAAGTGGGTATATTTGGGGAGGTAGGTTGGGGAGGTAAACAGACAAGACAAACAAGACGCATACAGGGGCTGAATATGACACATGTGGTGGGTGAACACCATTGACGGGGAGGGATGTTTGGAAATCGCAAGCCCATGAACCCACAGATGGCAACAGTGGAACTGAGATCCCCACCCATGGGCAGTCACCACTGCACCTTCACAGCTCAGAGGGTGGCTGTGCTGGGGGCTGTGTAGGAGGGGCAGGCTCACCCGTGAGTCATGCCACACATGCCTCAAGTTGGCGTAGAGGATCAGCGACTGAACACTCGATCTCCCTACACACCACAGCCCAGACTGTTTGGAGGGTGATAGGTGGCCCTCCTCCGACCATGCTTGCATGGGGGGGACGAGCCCCATCCCCTGCAGCACTTCCACCCGAATGTGGCACAGGGCCAACGGAGGAGGAGGTCCTGGGCTGGGCACTGGACCTGCTGGTGCCAGGTACCATCGCCAGCTGAGGTGGGATAGGTGGGTCTGCTGGGACTGGCCTTCCCATACGTTCTATGTTTAGGAGGATTTAATGACAATATGGGTTGTTAACAGCCAACAGCATCCCAAATTAGTTGTAACAGCATGCATTAGTATTCCCATTAACCCAACACACCAGAGTTCCAACAGTTGAACAGCAAGCATAACACATGCATATATAGAACAACAGTGGACATTCCAACAGCATGCAGGATTAGTTGGTGGCAACAGGCCACCAAGATTCTGGTATTTGAACAGGGCACATGCATCAAAGTAAATGCAGATATTTATAAACCAATAGGACATAAGTCCCAACAAATGTTTTGAGATTAGACATACCCATTGACCATGTGGAATTGCATTGTTTATGCACATACAGTAGGGTGTAAAAAGATACCTCCATTAACAACTTATATGTACTTATAGTTTACACTGCATTCCTATTGACTGCAGGTATATATCCCCTACATGTATTATTACACTAGGCAATGTCCGTTAAATTGTGAAATGGGTTTTGCTAGTTCTTTATATACCTGACCTGTATCTGACATATAGACTGTCCAGGATGCAGATGTTACTGCTACGTATTTATATATTTTATTTATATTTATATATCTACACATCTGGATGTGTTCAGATGACATTATCAATTATATTTTAACAGCCCCCTACATTTCTAGCAGCACACTGACATTTCTGGGGAAGACAATAACAAGCTACTCATGTGCCAGATTAACCTATACATGCCAGCCATTAACCAACAGTTGATATGCTTAACAGCTACTGGCACTCCCTTCATCACCTTTATATGGGCCTGCCAAAGTATGGGTTGACAGCGCTTAATACAACAGTACTATTTCTATAATGCAAGAGTACAACAACATATCGAAGAAAGTGACACGGTTACACTCCAGGAATAATACCTTTATTAATTACATTGCACTCTTTTCTAGAGGCTTTTATTTGATATTACAGTGCATCCAGAAGACTTATTCAAGACGTATTATACCTTTATTATACATGCTGAATAATTACTAACCTGCCTGGTGGTGCAGCCTTAGCAGCCTATCTGCATAGGCTTGCTGATTCGCAGCACGGACACCTGCAGCTTTGAAGTAAATGAAGTGATATTGAGACATATACCTCTCCATAATATAAACTACAATAGCAATTCTTACATGTGGTGGCGCTGTGGTAGCATTGTCGCCTCACAGCAAGACATTGTCCCATTTGATTCTCAGTTAGAGCGTTTTCTGCAAGGAGACATGCGTGAATGGGCGTACCTTCGTTGAAGGTTGTGCGTTAGGGCTGGCAACTCGGCACTTAAAAATCCACTGCCAATCATTAGCGGACCTGAGTTCTGCTGTGGCGACCCCTAACTGGGAAAAGCCAAAAAGACACAACAACAACAACATACTTCATTCTATGGCTACCTACTCAATAGTGGGGCATTTTCCATCCCGCGGGCCTCCTGTATCCACTGGTTCATTCGGTCCTCCTTGTGTCTCTTCAGGTCTGAGTAGTGGTGTCTGACCTGCTCACCAGTCTGAGGGACGCCTGTGGCACTGGTGAGATCATGTGCTAGATGGTTCCAGGCTTCCACTTTGTATTCAGTGCCCTGGAACTGGCCCTGCAGGAGTCTGTCATCATGATTATGGACGAGGAGCCAAACCATCACTTTTGACTCCTCAATGCCCCACCGTTGCACTCAAAAATGAGAGCTCTCTCCAACACCAGCCATGCTGCCTGCAGATGGGAGCTACAACCAGTTATGGCAAGTATTCCCACCTATGGGGCTTAAATATGCCTCATTTCCCGCACTTGTTTGTGATTGACCGGTTTTGAAAATCTCAGCTTAAAGCACACCTGCTTAGCACTGGTAAACTTTCATTAATATGTATGCGTGTGTTGAAAGTGCATGCATATCAAAAGCTGTCATGGCTTAGTGGTTCAGTACTGTGATTATGGTGCACAGTATCCCGGGTTCGAGGCCTGCTATTGCTTTTTATTTTACTACTGGCCAGACCGGCTAGGAGGTGTGGCTGTGTTTAGCCGACTTTGCCCGACGTTGCACTAGTTAGCACGGTGCGCAGCTACACACAAACATGTTTTGTTTGCGTTAGTTGGCGCGATGTGCAGCTCCGCGCAAAGCCATTGTGCTAGTTAAAGCAGTGCTAAGCTATGAGCAACTATACTTAAATGTGCTTAATACTGGTAAACTTTGCTTAGCAGTGCTTCACATTTCTTAAGATATGTTACTTATGCATTCATCAGTATGCATAACCATTTGACCTTCTTATATATATATATATGTAAAATATCGTTCACTACTACATAGGCCATTTCAATGCTTTCTACTAAAATTTAAAAGATAAATGTCAGAAATTACTTTTCTCTACAGATTTTATACAGAAAATTGAAAGGGGAGTGGTGGGATTCAAACCGGGAATGCCTCCTCTTTGTGCGAAGGCTCTACCACTATGCTATTGCTATTTGGCTTAATTTGCATATAAGTTTCTTATTATCCTCTTCGATCTCTAAACTGCTAACTGTAGCTAATCAAGGGGCAAACCTGCGCAAATACGGGCAGCTATTTTGGGAATAATAAAAATAAAAAAATAAAAGTTTTACATTTTATAATTGTACAGGGGTTTAGAATGTGGGGGAGTGTAGTGTTGGGTATGTACACATTTGAGCGGACTCGCTCATGTCAGTTGACATTTGCCGATTGAGGGAGTTGCAGGGGCATGGATTTTTGGACTGCTCGTCAGTCCGACACGCCACCTGCACTCGTGCACGCTCCGTGTTAGCCTTAGAGTTGAGTCAGTGCGCCCTCATGAATATGCATGACGCGCTGACGTCTTCTTCTTAAGTTGCAGTTTCCGTGTAAGACTTATTTAGTCTTACACGGAGGATTAATGAATCCCGGCCTTTGTCTTTAGGGTTGTGTTTCGTGGTTTTACAGGGGTGATATTATTGAGGGTCATTGGAACAGAAAGCAAAGTTAAGATAATAAATATTTGGAATCATTTTGCCTGATAGCAAAGATTATATATAGATGTTATCAGCTCTAATGTTAATTTCTCTCGTTATAACTGTGCAAGTGTAATAATTGATACTAATATTACAATACAAATATTGTAAGTCTAAGCAAATTTTGATAATATGTTGGTTTTAATTGGAAGAAACGTAAATGTTAATTGTTTTATGGCACTAAATGATTTGGTATATGACTTTCCAAAACTCAGAACCTAAACGACACACCAATGAATCAAAACCAAAGCACCGGATAGTACTGTAACTCACACTGTTTATTGAACAAAGATTAAGCATTTTGTCAAGTTAATTCATAGACTTTTTCAGAATCAAGTAAAAAGCTTTCATGAAACAATTTAAATATCCCTCCACATATAATGCTATGTTTATATATTATATAATATGTATATATACACTACAGTATATGTATATGTTCTGCAATATAGTTTTTTTTTTTTTTTACATTTTCTATTCATATTTTAAGGTCATTATTTAGAAGTTTATCATCATTATATACCTATGGTCTTTAGTTTAATTGGTGTATTCGGTCATATGATTATATGTGGAGGAATATTTAAATTGTCTCATGAAAACTTTTTACTTGATTCTGAAGACGTGTATGAATTAACTTGACAAAAGCACTTAATCTTTGTTCAATAAACAGTCAGATGTGAGTTATAGTACTTTGTTTTAGAGACTTTGGCAAGAGGTGGAGTAAAATGTTGGTGTATTTGTTTTGTTTTTTATTTTATCAGTATATAGGAAGACAATGGTAGAAGTTAGTGTTACAAAGAATGGACTTTTTTAATGCTATTTTTTTTTTGTTAAATTTATTAATAGTGTTTTTCATAAAAAAGGTTACTAAATAAATATGGCCAGTCTGTAGGTGTTCTATTCATCCGTTATTCATTTTTATATTCAAGTGCCAGATTGTTTTAGTGCTAAACATTTGCAGTTAACAGATACTTAAAAGTGTAAAAAAGTGGGACTGGATCATTCATTTTCTTGCCATGTCTCCATTTCACATTATCTGTTTTTAATGCCTTTTAATTAGCAAAAAAAATATATATCTTTCACATAGCTAATTTCCCCAAAAATTACATGTTTAAGGGGACTGGCAACCCAATCTAGGTCCACTAGTAAATCTGTCTGCCTCATATAAAATCTTGTTTGTCTTTGGGAAATAAGGGAAAAGGTCTCTCTCTCTCATCCAGGAGAAGAGTTTTATGATTTTTTTTTTTTGTTTTTTGTGCAGTACTAAATTTCCCTGCAAGTGCCTTACAAAAGAAATGTTTGTAAAACATTTGCTACGAATGCTATTGTTGATGGTACTGATGTAGGTAAGGCCAGTGCTGATTCCTTCAAAGAAATATGCTCAGTCATTTGGCTTTTCGACAATCAGGATTGCTACATCCCAACCCAGCCACTGGGGATGCACAAGCCAGTGCATTTCTTTGTGCTGGTCCCAAGCCCGGATAAATGGGGAGGGTTACGTCAGGAAAGGCAGCCAGTGTAAAACCTCTGCCAAATAACATATGGAGACAATACAAATTTCCATACCGGATCGGTCGAGGCCTGGTTAACAACAACCGTCACCAGTACTGTTAGCCAACAGGGTTTTGGCGGAAATTGGGCTACTCTGGCCAAAAGAAGAGAAGGAGAAGAAGAGGGGGAAGGCATGCCCGAAAGCAGAAAGAGGAGGAAGGTTAGGAGTGCAGTAGTGAGGGTAGGAACTTTGAATGTTGGCAGTATGACTGGTATAGGGAGAGAGCTGGCTGATATGATGGAGAGAAGGAAGGTTGATATATTGTGTGTGCAAGAGACCAGATGGAAGGGGAGTAAGGCCAGGTGTATAGGAGGTGGGTTCAAATTGTTCTATCATGGTGTGAATGGAAGGAGAAATGGGGTAGGGATTATCCTGAAGGAACAGTATGCCAAGAGTATTTTGGAGGTGAAAAGAGTGTTGGATAGAGTGATGTTTATGAAGCTGGAAATTGATGGTGTAATGATGAATGTTATTAGTGCATACGCTCCGCAAGTTGGATGTGCGATGGATGAGAAAGAAAAATTTTGGAGTGAGTTGGATGAAGTGGTGGTGAGTGTACCAAGGGTGAGAAACTGGTGATTGGAGCAGATTTCAATGGGCATGTTGGTGAAGGGAACAGAGGGGATGAGGAAGTGATGGGCAGGTATGGTGTTAAGGAGATGAATGCAGAAGGTCAGATGGTAGTAGATTTTATGAAAAGGATGTTGCTGGCTGTGGTGAATACGTATTTTAAGAAGAGGGAGGAGCACAGGGTGACGTACAAGAGTGGAGGAAGATGCACACAGGCGGATTATATGCTATGCAGGAGGGCCAGTCTGAAGGAGATTAGAGATTGTAAAGTGGTGACAGGAGAAAGTGTAGTTAGGCAGGATAGAATGTTTGTCTGTAGGATGATGTTGGTGATAAAGAAGAGGAGGACAAGTGTGAGAGCAGTGCCAAGGATCAAATGGTGGAAGTTGAAAAAGGGTGATCGTGAGGTGGAGTTCAGGGAACAGTTAAAACAGGCACTGAGGGGCAGTGAAGAGTTACCAAATAGCTGGGTAACTACAGTAGAGATGGTAAGGGATACAGCTAGAAAGGTGCTTGGTGTGACATCTGGACAGAGGAAGGAGGACAAGGAGACCCGGTGGTGGAATGAGGAAGTACAGGAGAGTTTACAGAGGAAGAGGATGGCGAAGAAGAAGTGGGATTGTCAGAGAGATGAAGAAAGTAGACAGGAGTATAAGGAAATGAGGAGGATGGCAAAGAGAGAGGTGGCGAAAGCTAAGGATAAGGCATATGGAGAGTTGTATGAAAGGTTGGACACTAAAGAGGGAGAAAAGGACCTGTACCGATTGGCTAGACAGAGGGATCGAGCTTGGAAAGATGTGCAGCAGGTAAGGGTGATAAAGGATAGTGAGGGTAACATACTCACAAGCGAGGAGAGTGTGTTGAGCAGATGGAAAGAGTACTTTGAGGGGCTGATGAATGAAGAGAATGAGAGAGAGAGAAGGTTGGATGATGTGGGGATACTGAATCAGGAAATGAAACAGATTAGCAAGGAGGAAGTACGGACAGCTATGAAGAGGATGAAGAATGGAAAGGCTGCTGGTCCAGATGACATACCAGTGGAAGCATGGAGGTGCTTATAAGAAATGGCAGTGGAGTTCTTAACCAGATTGTTTACTGAAATCTTGGAAAGTCAGAGGATGCCTGAGGATTGGAGAAAAAGTGTTTTGGTACCTATTTTTAAGAATAAGGGTGATGTGCAGAGTTGTAGTAACTACAGAGGATAAACTGATCAGTCACAACTTGAAGTTATGGGAAAGAGTAGTGGAAGCTAGGTTAAGAAGGGAGGTGATGATTAGTGATCAGCAGTATGGTTTCATGCCGGGAAAGAGCACTACAGATGCAGTGTTTTCTCTGAGACTGTTGATGGAGAAATATAGGGAAGGTCAGAAGGAGTTGCATTGTGTCTTTGTGGACTTGGAGAAAGCATATGATAGGGTGCCTAGAGAGGAGTTGTGGTATTGTATGAGGAAGTCAGAAGTGGCAGAGAAGTATGTAAGAGTGGTACAGGATATGTACGAGGGTAGTGTGACAGTAGTGAAGTCTACAGTGGAAGTGACAGATCATTTTAAGGTGGAGGTGGGATTACATCAAGGATCAGCTCTGAGCCCTTTCTTATTTGCATTGGTGATGGACAGGTTGACAGATGAGATCAGACAGGAGGCCCCATGGACTATGATGTTTGCAAATGACATTGTGATCTGTAGTGAGAGTAGGGACTAGGTTGAGGAGACCCTGGAGAGCTGGAGATATGCTGTAGAGAGGAGAGGAATGAAGGTTAGGAAGGAATAAGACAGAATATGTGTGTATGAATGAGAGGGAGGATAGAGGAATGGTGTAGATGCAGGGAGTAGAGTTGGCGAAGGTGGATGAGTTTAAGTACTTGGGATCAACAGTTCAGAGTAATGCTGAGTGTGGAAGAGAGGTGACGAAGAAAGTACAGGCAAGGTGGAATGGGTGGAGAAGAGTGTCAGGGCTGATTTGCGACAGACGGGTACCAGTAAGAGTGAAAGGGAAGGTCTACAAGAGGGTAGTGAGATCAGCTATGTTGTATGGGTTGGAGAGGGTGACATTGACAAAAAGGCAGGAGTCAGAGCTGGAAGTGGCAGAGTTAAAGATGTTAAGATTTGCACTGGGTGTGACAAGGATGGACAGGATTAAGAATCAGTATATTAGAGGGTCAGCTCAGGTTGGATGGTTTGGAGACAAAGTCAGAGAGGCGAGATTGTGTTGGTTTGGACATGTGGTGAGAAGGGATGATGGGTATATTGGGAAAAGGATGCTAAGGATGGAGCTGTCAGGTAAGAGGAAGGCATAAGATAAGGTTTATGGACATGGTGAAAGAGGACATTGCAGGCAGATGGTGTGACAGAGCAATATGCAGAGGACAGGAAGAAATGGAAACAGATGATCCGCTGTGACGACCCCTAACGGGAACAGCCGAAAGAGAAGAAGAGGATTGCTAGATCCACTACACTTCTGAGTGCATACATTCAGCTTATGCACATGTAACATTATTTTATGTATGTCTGACAACCTGTGTATGAGTTGGCTGTAGCAAGGACCGATGAAAACAAGTAATTTTCTTTACCATCTTACTCGACAGTTTTTAAGGTCCAGAAATGGTAGTCATTAAAGGTGTGACTACTTCCTTACTGGAAATGGAAGAGGAATTCTATTATCTTATGTTCTTCTGTAGCTGCTTATATCTCTTCACTACTTATTTTCAATAGATTTTTCCTTTCATCACTGAGAAAGACAAGATTTAGTTTTGCCCTCTTGTTGCTATTAGAATGGTGATTTTTTTTCAACTACAAACTAAATACTTAAGCCTTCTTAATCCAGAGTCTTTGTTATAAAGACTGCTCACATAAATCAGTATTATGAGCTGCCGACAGACAAAACAAATGTTTTTTTTAAACAAGAAACATATTTTTTAAATTATCATGTATGACATAGTCCGTGTTACATTTATATAAATGACAATAAACCATAACGACACAATCTCAGTTGCAAACATTATACATTACAAACATTGTTGACACAACTGTAGCTGCAAACATTATACATCACTTTTAACATATCCAGTCAACCATTGCATAGCTCATTTAAATCCTTTTAAAACGTCATTCCTCCTCTACATGTGTTGATCACACAGTTCCCATTTTTTCTATGTAATTTTCTCCTACCCTTTTCTAAAGATTCCATTTCCAGTTGATTTACTATCTTCGCTACTTCTAGTAAAGTTGGTTTAGACTTTGATTTCCATTTTCTAGTAATTGCTTTTTTGGCAGTCTTCACAATTTGACTCAGCAAGGCCTTACTATGTTTAGGCAATTCCGAATTTGTATCATAGCTCAAAAAATTCATTTTTCCTATTTACCCCAGTTTGCTCACCCATCATCTCTGACAGAGCAGCCTGCAGGGAATCTTTAAAGTCTACTAACTCATTACATTTGTAGAAAATATGTTCCCAACTACCTCTTTCTGCCCCATCACACCTCCAAACATTTGCTGTCTACCTGAGGAAAAATTCTTTGAAGTTTGCTTGGGGTATAAAAATACCTGTTTAAGCACTTCCAGGCAAAGATCCTAAATCTTCTAGATTTTGTTGCATATTTGGGAGACATACATTTATCCCACCATTGTTTCTTTGTGAATTCCTTATCTAATCTCCCTTCCCAGTTCTTCCTAACTTCCTCTGATTGGCTCTTTTATTTATCATGCAATATTTTATATGATCTACTAATTCTTCTTTTCTTAATGGCAACTTATTTTCTAGATCCTACTAAAAATTCTACTAGTTCTGGTCTTTCATTTAGGACCCCCCCTATTTCTTTCTCTTTGCCTATACTCTGATATCAATCCTTGATATGGAAGGCAATCTCTAGCCTGCAGTCCAGATATGTTTTTGGCGTCTTCCCATTCTATTTCCTTAGCATCTCTAATTATTTGCTCCCAATACCTTGGTTCCTTTGCCAGTTTTCTCCAGTAGGTTCATAGATTCATATGTAGGTACTAGGCTATCTGCCCGAAGGCATTTATAAGCCTAGCCAGAATGTGTTGGCTTTCACCACCCCCTTAGATTAGTTCCCTGTGCCTCTGTCCAGCAGAACCACTGAAGTGAATATATTACCACTGAATATATTACCACCAAAACAAAACAAATGTTAAATATGGAACTATTTAGTGGCCATTTATGTACCACAAGGGCAGTTTATTTTAATAGAAGAGACCTACACTTCAGAGAAATTATCATCTAATGGTCTATAAAAATATTGAAAGAAAGCAATGGCTTAATGAACAAAAACACATTTGTGAAAGAAAAAGGTAGATGAAAAACTTTCAAGGTAGAGAGAAAAAATATTAAGTTCATACCACTATACTTGTATATCAGGCCTTAACCACTGCACATCATTATCAAGAATGGCACAAGGTAAACACTGACCTTCGCAGTAGTACAAAATAGCTACAGAAAAGAAATGTTTATGCAGCTTTGGGAATGGGTGAACACAAATTTTATGATTTACTATTTAATGACACTTTTGAAGTGTGATCTTTCCTTCAGATGAAAGAAATGCTAACCCATGGCCTCGCCTGAGTTGGTGGTAGCTCAAGTGAATATAAAAAATACCATAGTGCCTATTGAAAAGAGTAATCAAAGTTCCCTGATACCCAGCCAAAATTTACCTAGTAATATAAATACTACATTGGGCCTCCCCTGAAATAAAGCCAGTAGCCTAGTGAAACTAACCCTTTCAGCAAAGGATAAACAAGTAAATTCCATTCCTTGGTGTGAGAGTATGTCCTCGTGTTTTAGTAATCTTTGTGGAGGTTTTTAGTAAGAATGACATCTGAGGCCTTCGTTGTTAACAGGAATCCATAAAGATAAGGCATGGCTTGCCCAGCTTTAATTTGAGAAACACTTTTTGAATCAGAGGATCTAACAATAAAGTATAAAAGAGCTCTTTTTCCAAAGAAAAGAGAAAGGCATTTATGACATCCATAAGCAGAACCTGGGGAGTTGTCTATTTTCTAAGCAGGGCAAAATGTGTCTCTGTGGAGACCCCAATGTCTGCAGTATACACAGTGCCGAACACTGTTGTGTTTAGCTTCTCTTCACAGGCCACTGTCATATTCATGCTCAAATTGTCCAGTGCCATATCTGAATGCTTGAAGAGATGAGTAACTAGAAAAACTAGACACCTTTCTACTGTTCACTCGTAAGCTGATTTATTGCTAGGCTAGAAGGTTTTCAAGAATGAGCACCTCACTGTTCTGTGTAGATATCACAGCACTGTGGTACTGTCTTTGTCAAAAGTAATACCATTCATAGATAAATGAGAAAGAACTGTAAAGACAGATTCAGAGTTTTGTATTGTTCTTCAAACTGTGGTTCACCAAACTATGTTTAATTCAGTTACACTGTAAGAAACTCCCGGATTAGAGATGGCAGTATTTGAAGCAGTAGTGATAGTGTGGCAGCCATGGGATAGGAGTGGGATGGGGAGGGGAGCATAGACTAGGGTTTCAGGCTGTGAATGGAACTGGGATTTAGCTTTGGGGAGCTAGGGCTGTGAAGTAAGAGGGTAGTTTTAAAAAAACAATTGGGGATTTTAGATTTAGGGAGAGAGTAAAGAAGTTTTAAGTTTAAGGCTGATTGCGAGCTGAAGGGTAGGAAGTGGGAGGGGGGTGCCATGGTTATGCTGAGGGACTAGGTAGGAGTTTTAGGGTTAGACTTTGGGCAGTGGTAGGGCTATGAAGATCAACATGGTTTAGTGCTGGATTGGCTAGTTAATTAACTAGGATTTGGATAGTTGGAGTCAGGGCACTGTGCCTGGTGTCTGGTGTCCATCACCATCATTGAAGCCATGCCTGTGAATAAATTGATGACTGTGTACTTGCTGTTGGAGAGTGTGTACATATGTGTGTGTGTATAAATATATAATGGGTGTACTGCACTGGATTGACTGTGCACCTACTTTGAGGCACAGAATCCTGACATGAAACTGTTGAAACTAAAAATGCCAACACATTCTGCACCTACTCCAGGGATTAACCTGGAGTGGAGAAAACCAACTACAAGTTTGCTTGCACTCACCACAGGAAAGAGAAAATTCAATTATCCGGATGTTGTCAATCTTGCACACATATTGACCATCTGTGAGAGTTGATCAAATGGTGTCAACCAAACAGGTGTCACTGTAGTTGTACAGCCAATGCAGTACCCTACACTTATGTAAATATTTATATATGCACACACATCACACACACATCCAGTAAAGGACTGATGACCCATCCACAACTGGTTCTCTGGCTTGTGCCTTTTATGTACTGAGATGTGCTTTGGCTCCCCCACTAATCTGAATAGAACACAGAAGATATTAGAAGATTAATTAATGCATGTTGTAAAGTGCTTTGTGAAAAGCACTGCAGTAAAACTTAGAGGAGCTCCTTGTTTGGAAAGTCTGCAGTTGAAATTTTAACAGAAAGACAAAAAAGCAGACTAGATCCTGCTGTTAAACAGCTTTTCCATTAACCTACTCCTTAATATCCTGGTAGTGGTAGTCTTACATTTAGTAGAAGGTCATTTTATATGGAACAGTGATTTCCCAAATAGGGACTAATAACAAAGTCCTCATGTTACATTTGGGGAGCACATTTTCTATGACTTCAAGTGCAGGAAGTGTGGTATTCAAGTCTAATGACAAAACACATAAAGGTAGTAGTCCTGAAGTGCTTCTCCATAGTCTTCAACCAATGCACCTTTCTGACTGTAATCGACTGTCTTATGGTGGTGCATTACATCACCTTGCATGGGGATAGTCACTCTTACAAAGTGTACAGTTTAGCAATGATAATTTGAAAATAGTATTGCTGAATTTAGATATATGGTTAACTAATTTTTCAAGTCAACAGAAGTAATCCATTGACACTAAATAGAAATATAAAGATTTTCACTAGTGGATTCTGGGCAAAACTGTGTTCAAAGGCATGATCCCAGAGGGTGTCAGACTAAATGAAAATTGATTTAAAGATGTTATATATTTTTTTCTCTTCTGTTTCTTACTAATAACATATTTGGTCTGCAAAATATATAAAAGGAGATAAAAGGAACATAAATGCATGAAGTCCCAGAGACTTCCCATACTCTGGAACAGACTACCTATTTATGTCAAACAGAGCTCCTCATTAGCACTCTTCAAGAAAAATCTTGATGATTGGATGGGAAATGGGAAATTCACCCCTGGGATCACTTTTGTGGCTCTGCTCGACAGGAGCACAGGAAAATAATTTTCTTGGGTGGCGAAAGCCAGGGTACATTTTTTGGCTAGGCTTGTATGGGCCCTAGGGCCAATAGCCTAGTACCTACCTACCTATGAATGTGATGTTTGAAATGTAAATTATAACCTTATGCATCTCCATCTCTTGTGCTAGCAAGGACCATAAAATGAAGTTATACTGTACTTCAAAGTAGTAGTTAACTTAAACTGTGAACAGACATCAGACATTAAAATGGGACAAGATCTTGAGTATGTTTTTTTTTCCTTCTTGTTTCTGGACAGATGTACATAAGCACTTGTGCTTAATAGGTGGAAGAACTGTTTTAGTTACTTTTGCTATAGGAAATCAAACCATTAAAATACGCTAATTAATAAGCTAATGTGAAAAAAATAAACGGATGTAATGTTTTTCAGTAAAAAGGAAATGAAACAATCCCTTGTTCTCTAAACTGAAATATAGAAACAGTATGCTAGCTAGCTGATTTGGTGCCCTGTGTAGTTTCCCAAACTGGCACCCCACCTCAACTTTCAGTTGAAGAGCAACAACAAGCTGGTTGCTACAGTCAGTTTACCCTGTGCAGATCACTTCAGCAGTAAATGCAAATGCAATATCAGCATTCATTTCTGAAGCCACAATGTTCTTCTAGCTTCAGAAGTGAATTCCATTTATGCACTACTGTACCATCAGCACCTGCCAGTTGTGTCCCCTAATAGCCTGTGCTTCTTTGCCCTACCATGGTTACCACTCTATGTATTAATATTTCATAAGAGTCTTTGTTTACTGTAGTCTGCCTTTGTTTGGTACATTAATGTCTGTTATTCATTAGTAAGGATATTTAGTTACTTGTTGATAAGAATTTTTCTGTACATGCTCTGACCAGTATAACTGAATATTATTTTAATCTTCTATGTGTACTTCTTCTAAAGCCATGGTGGTGCAGTGGTAGCATTGTTGCCTTACAACAAGAGGTTCTCCCGTTCGATTCTCAGCTGGAGCGCCTTCTATGTGGAGTCTGCATGTCCTCCCTGCAGTCGAGGTTGGGCGTCGAGCTGGCACCTCTGCATCCGTAAAAAATCTACTGCCAATCATTAGCGGACAGGAGTTCCACTGTGGCGACCCCTAACCAGGAAAAGCCAAAAGAAGAACATGTGCTCTTCTTCATTCCACTGCATGTTTAATCTGTGTAGTTTTTAATTAAATTTTATGTAGTCACTTTGTTATTATATATGTATTATTGTTGTTATCTGAGAAAAAGGTTATCATTTACCAGTGCACATTAACAAGTTATGGTTCCCATCTCCATTTAACTAGATTATGTGAGCCTACTACCAGTAAAAATATTAAGGTATATAATTTTATATGTGGCTAAATCAGGAGCAGATGGGAGCTGGTGGTCTCTTTCCCTGTCTAGAGTGATGGCAATACTAATGTGTCAGGAAAAAAGCTGTGAGGAAATGGAGAATTCTGCCAGCCTTTCCTGGGAATTGTGTGTGTGTGAAAGGTAGTTCCCATGGATAAAGGGATACTGGAGCACAATCTAGTCCGCTGAGATGGTGGTGCAAAAGGGGCCTGCAATACTAGACCAAATATTCAGCTCTTTAGGTGGCCTTTGTTCACTCTAATCTGGGTATGCATGCTGAAAATCCATAGCTAGGACAACAGTGCATACACCCGTTATGCTTCTGGGGCCAGCTTCCATTTTGTGAATGGATTATTGAGTTAGACTCATGCACTTTCCTTCTTTTATTTAAACTTGCTGGATAACAGTGGTGTGACTCAACAGACCACTCTCCTGGTATGAGCTAGGACCTTTCTTTATTATTGGTTAGCAGTAATAGGATTAATTTCCCATCTGTGCCACCCACTTTTCACATTGGTGACAGTGGTTTTATCAGTCCATGACAATAGGCATAATAAAGAGAAGGGGCTGTCCAGATATAGGCCTATTAGCTGCACACCTGAATAGAAAACTTCATGATGTCTTACCACTTAGCAGTGGCAATAAAGGCTTGTTCAGGTATACAGACCTGGTGTTTATATAATTTCACTGTACCTTCTTCCTAACTGTAATTCTAAGATTACAAAGAAAGAAAAATACAAATATGATTCTAATGACTCAATTTTGCCAAGCTGAAAAATGGTTCACTACTGGGACTTGAATGACGGTAATAAAGCCCTTGATGCTCACGTGTGTGTGTGTGTGTGT
This sequence comes from Protopterus annectens, assembly GCF_019279795.1. Classification (NCBI taxonomy): domain Eukaryota; kingdom Metazoa; phylum Chordata; order Ceratodontiformes; family Protopteridae; genus Protopterus; species Protopterus annectens. The sequence continues at coordinate 1,108,902,177 of NC_056729.1, read as the reverse complement.
GTGTGTGTGTGTACGTGTGTACGTGTAACAGACTTCACTTCCAGCACAGAAGAAAAAGTCCTACATTCCATCCTCTGAGTTCCCAGTCTAACAGTGTGGGAGTTTACAGTAAATTGTTATCAATGAATTTTTTTTTCTGAAGAGGTCCAGACGACTTTGAAAAAGGCCAAGAGACCAAATGCTAGAAATTATTCAATCTCTGACTGGACTAGATTTTTTTGTCTGATGTAAAACAATTATCTATAAATGTGGATAGTGTATTAGTTCTGTGAGCTTTGCAGTATTTGATATCTGAAAAACACATTTTTCAGTAATTTCTGCCTGTGTTTATATAGACCTTCACTATTTGAAACACTTCTTTAAGTGCTGTTTTACATTTAATATATCCTATAGCATTAAATTTTAATTTTGCAATAGAGAAGCTGACTTTACCTCCATTTAAGCCAGTCAGCTCTCTTCAAGTTTGTCTTGGAAGGCTCTATACCGTATTCATAAATATAATGTATAGTTGAATAAGTGACTTGTGTGCACTTTGTATTGTCTGTTGGCCAACATTAGATTGATTCACAACAGTAACTCAATATACTGATTTCCCATGGGCAGTGGCATACCACAGTGTAATGTGTTGGAAAGGGAAAGTGCACAAATGGACAGACGATACTTTGTACAGGATGTGTATCCTCCATGTGTGTCACTCTGACTCTGTGGCTTTGATTTTTTGATGTGAAGAAAGCCTCTGCAAGTACAGCAACTGCAAGGTCTTAAAGCAAATGTATTCAAAAACAAAAGTGGACCAGCAGACAGTGACAAAAAACAATCTCTATTATTATGTGCTACAAACACATAATATAGCAGGAGAAAAAAAACAGACCGGTTTTGGCTAAGTCACATAGCCTTCATCAATGAGAGATAAACTGATCTAGCCAAACTGGAGGTAAAGCTCTCTCCAACCAAGACTGAACTTCACATTCAAGAGGAGAAGGTAAACACTTGCACCACATCACACTTATCACATAGTCTCACTAAATCTACACCACCAAAATCCACACATAGAAACACAAAAACATTCGCGGAGGCTCTCAGTAATAATCTGCCCAAGCAATAGAGACCTTCAAAGCAGAAACGCAAGTAACTTCCACCCCCAACACAACCCAAATGACACATAGCCCACAGACTCAGTGTGCCACTCAACCACAGCCAATAAGGCAAAACAACATATCCAACACACTACTCATAGGTGAGTCTATAGTCAGGCACAGTGATGTCCCACTTACCAGGCTAAACAAGGAGAAGGTTACTGTCAGCTGCCTGTCGGGTGCCAGGATCTGCCACATAACCCACACACTCAGGTCACTCCACAACAAGTACAAATATGACAATGTCATTCTCCATGTTGGTGTGAACGACCTGAGACGTACCTCCCTGGACTACATGAAAAGAGACATGGAAGAGCTCTCCAATCTTGCAGCCCAGGCAGGTATGACCCTAGCCCTGAGTAGCATTCTGCCATCACCCAGAATGATACCACAGTACAAGGATAAAATGATTAACTTCAACAATTGGCTGAGCTTCTGGTGTCATTATAGGGGGATCCAGTATCTGTCCTCTTGGGATGACATGGACGACAGGCCAGAGATGGGCTGCACCAGTCGCCCTTGGGATTCCAGATACTGGCTAAGGCTCTTGCCGTCCCTATAGTGCCTTTTTTAGGCAAGGTTCAAATTACAAATTCGCCACCATAACAGGAACAGGCAAGCAAAAACTGAGGGTAATGCTACTCAATGCAAGAAGTCTAAATCTCAAAATGCACTCCCTCGAGGCACTCCTTAAAATGGAGAACATCGATATCTCTGCAGTGACTGAGACTTGGTTCAAGGCTCCAGAGAGCACCCCTGCACTACCAGGCTGTAACCCATACCACACTTTTCGGCCATGTAACCTGGACCGGAACACCAAAGGCGGAGGTGTGTCCATATTCATTAAGGATATCCACACCTCCAGGTAAGTTGCTCAGCATAATGCATCCAAGGTTATCCAAGTGCAACTAACTCTGGGCAAAACTGCAATCCAAATTGTAGCTTGCTACAGATCCCTCACCATGCCCCAAGATTCCCACTCCTCTTTTCTTGATGCACTGGAAAATATTAGGGTTCAACCAAACACCCTAATAATGGATGATTTCAACTACCCCACCATTAACTGGGAAAACTACTCATGTACCAACTCCTTCACACAAAACTTTCTGGAATTCATAAACTCCAATGCCTTGGATCAACTTATCCACACTCCCACCAGGGGCAACAATATCCTAGACCTAGTCATTACCAACATGAGTGACTGGTGTTCCACAACTGAAGTCAACTCCTCTTTGCTCCAATCCGACCATAAGCTAATCACCCTTGATATCCACATCCCGCCTCCACCCCCGATTAAGGAAACCACAGTAAAATATTTCTCCAAAGCCAACTTCATGCTTCTTAAGACAGAAGTGGTGAACTTCATGACACCCATGCAGATGGACAATACAGTTACGACTGCTCAATCCTACACAAATGCACTCTGTAAGCACTTACACGAATGTATGGATTGTGCTATCCCAAACAGAACCAATATGGTATCCTCCAAAAAAGGAAGCCAATCTGGTGGTCCCCTGCCATAAGAAACTGTACAACAGAAGGAAGAAATTGTTGCAAAAGAGAGTAAAATCCCATGAGTGGAGGATCTCCCTGGGCAGCCTCAGTAAGAAGCTGAGATCCCTTATAAGATCCTCCAAAGCTAGCTACGAAAACAAAATCGCCACTGATTCTAAGGACAACCACAAAGCATTCTATAGCTATGTCAAGAATCTCAATGGCAGCACCGAGATCTGCTCTGAGTTACAGCACAACGGCACGAAAATTACAGAACCAACTGATATTGCCAACATGCTGGCAGATAGGTTCAGTGCTAACTTTACCCCCCCTCACCCCCTAAAGGGCCCATATCTATATAGGAAGAATGCAGAGTCCCTGTAATCACAACTATGCAGGTAAAAGCTGCACTCTCTAAAGCCAAAAATACAGCATCCATGGGACCGGACAACATCCCAGGCTGCATTTTACACAAACTTCAGAACGAACTGGCTCCCCACCTAAGCACCATGTTCAATCATAGCCTCACATCAGGCTTTGTGCCCAGTGAATGGCGTACAGCAACAGTTATCCCACTCCACAAAGGGGGAGCCACCACTGATCCTGGGAACTATCTCCCCATTAGCCTGACGAGCCTGGTCTGCTAGGCCTAGAATGTATCATCATGGAACTCATAAACAAAGACATTGGTAACCTCCAAACTCTGGATCCCACCCAGTTCAGGTTTGTGAAAGGCAGATCATGCCTCCTGAACCTGATCGATTTCTTTGAGGCAGCCACCAAAGCCATAGATGAAGGTAAGGTGGTTCACGCAGCCTATCTTGACCTCGCCAAGTCTTTCGACACCATCCCCCATTCTGGAATTATAGCTAAACTCACTAATCTAGTTATAAATCCCTATGTCACAAGATGGGTTGCCAACTGGCTCACTGACAGAACCCACACTGTAAAAGTTGCACACTCCAAATCTGACCTCAAACCAGTGAAAAGTGGAGTACCACAGGGTTCAGTCCTGGGACCTCTCCTGTTTGGTATCTACTTCTCTGAAGTACAGGCTAACACAGAAGGCCTCTGGCTAACGAATTTCACAGATGACTGCAAACTAGGAACCATAGTCGAGTCCCCAAATGATGTGGAAATCCTACAGAAGGGCCGCGCTGAGACAGATGCCTAGTGTTAGAGCCATGGCCTCAAGCTCAGTGCCAAAAAGTGCAATGTCATCCCCTTTGGTAAAAACTCTGTACCCATGAACTACTACATAGACAGCAGTCTACTTAACACCGAATGTGTGATGAGACCTTGGGACCCAGGTGGACAGTAGTCTGTCCTTTGATAGTCACATAACAAAGTAGTCAGGAAGTCCTTCTACATGGCACACCTCATCATAAAAGGGTTCTCATCCAGGGGAAAAAGAGGTCATTGTTCCCCTCTACTCGACACTCATTAGACCCATTATAGAGTACAACGCCCCTTTTGGAATGTACCTCACAAGATATCTGCAGCAGCTGGAAAGGCCACAGAAGTACCTCACAAAGAGGATTACTGGCCTCAAACAGATGCCCTACACTGACCCCCTAAAAAAACTCCAGCTTTACTCCGTAGCATATTGCCTACTCCAAGGTGATCACTGCCTAACATATAAAGCTATGTCAAACCAAGAACTGTTACATGCTACACCTAACGAAATCCCAGTCCCTCCGAGTTACATGGTCTAAGGACCTAAACCTTGCCACCACAGTAAACAGGACATGCTGGAGGGATAGATTCCTGTCCCAGAGACTTCCCATACTCTGGAACAGGCTACCCATCTATGTCAAAGCAAAGTTCTTCATTAGCACTCTTCAAGAAAAATCTTGATGAGTGGATGGGAAATAGGAAATGCACCCCGGGGATCACTTCTGTGTCTCTGCTTGACAGAGGCACAGGAAAATAACTTTCTTGGGTGGTTTAAGCCAGGGAACCTTGTTGGCTAGGCGTACATAGGCCCTCGGGTCGGTAGGCTAGTAATTACCTATGAACCTATTTAACGTCAGCACTAAATATGGCAACCCACTGGTTACTGGCTTCTTTAGATGTTTCTCTTAACTGCTAGATTCTGTTTGCACAGATATTTGAATAATTAATGAAACAAAGTATCATTTTCAGTTTGAAACCATCTAGGTGATTTGCAACCTATGGTTAGTTTAGTATGAAGAAAGGAGTTAGACATAGAATAACATGTCATTTAAGAAAATTTCATTTTTGTTAGTTGGCTAGATCCAATGTTGTCTTTTATGTCTATCTTAACCTGTGGTTTATCAGATCCAACTTGGATCTGACTCCGGCACCTTCAGAATCTTCATTCCTGGACCTCCACCTCCTCTGCCCTTAACTCCCTGCTATGACTGTTTCTCCCCAGATCTCATTTATCTCTATCACCAGGAGATCATGGTCCAAGAGCTGTGTGAGTAAGTATCCATTTTGGCTTATACTACTTTGGATTTTGCCTTCTGTTCGGTTTCTTGGTATTTTCTTCTTTCTAGTACTTTTTTCTGCAATGATAGGTTAGTGTAGTGTGCTAGGTTTTTTATTTGTAGCATGTGAGCGTAGGTAGCCAGATCTTTAGGTGTGGTTTGTTTTATAAACACACACACACACACACACATATATATATATATATATATATATATATATATATATATATATATATATATATATATATATCTGTATATATATATATATATATATATATATATATATATAGATATAGATATATAGATACACACACACAGATATATATATCTATCTTGCTATATGCTATCTTTTTGTTTTGTGTGATTTCTTAGTAGTAGTCTTGTAATTGTATTAGAGTGTGATTAAGGTTGCTGTTGTTATTGTTATCATTATTTAACAGCTCTGCAGTGTACTGTTTGTGACGAAAGGAGATACTGCCCACCCAGCTAGCTGGAATTTTGTAAATAATTATATCTCATTGGTAAATATTGAAATGATTTGTGTAAGATGCTTGTGTTACAAATGTAGTAGAACTGTATGTCATGTGTATATCAAACTGCTTGTACAGACATGTGTGTCAAAAAGGGTATTTGTAAAATGCTTGTGTTTAAAATGGATCCACAGTGTGCCCTGATGGAAGAGAATAGAAATGTGCATGCACTATTGTAACTGTTTAAATGTATATATTTAACAGTGGAAACTTGGATTGCAGGAGGTTAACTTCAGAAAAAACAACTTAAATTAAATTACTTTATGGCTAGGCCGCAAAATATAGTGTTTTCAAAACAGCAAGAGACACAGTGTCTGTACTAAGAAACTTTCTGTATTGTATTTTGGGTGAATTATTTACTAGTCTTGAATGCATGAAGGAATGCAATTGTTTTATGATTTCCAGCATCTGCCAGAGATCTGAGGAAGAAGCCCTTGTCTGTATATTTTTACAGGCAGATACTAAATGCTACCAGCTGCCATCAATGGTTGTTTTGCCTGTGAACTAGAAGTCAGATGACAAGAAATGATGTCATTCTGCAAGTTACCCCAGCAGTAATATTTGAGATATTAATTTGTGAAGTCTCTTAGTGATACAGAGCATTCTGCATTCTATCTTTGACCTGACAACAACTAGAAGATCCATTCACCACATCTGCCTTGCTCAATTAGTAACTTCTTAGGTTATAGTATAATTCTCTTAGATACAGTCAAGAATATTAGATACAGTCAAGAATATAGGAAAGCTTAGTTTAGATGTTTTTCTTTATTTATTTGAGACTGTCCTTCAATGTTGTTTTAAATATTTCCTGTGGTTTTGAACTCTGATGTCACTGTAAATATATATTTAGTATTGTCTTGTTCTTTTATTATTTATTATTAAATATATTTAAACATTTCATTATGGCTGATCTGTGTAGAGATATTTAAGTTTTGAGAGTACTTCCATGTTTATTTGGTGACACCATGTAAGCCACTCATAATAGTCTTGATGTTGGTCAAACTACCATTTGTATTAATATCAGCATTGCACAGTAAAATTGGACACCCTTTGCTAAGGGGCTTAAAGTAGCTGGTAAGTGGTTCTGGTGGCAGTGGTAACTACCTTATAGTCTGGGCAGAAGGAGTCATAGCTAGTAAACTTGTGCCAGCCTTTCCCGTGTGTGGGTGTGTGTGTGTGTGTGTGTGTGTGTGTGTGTGTGTGTGTGTGTGTGTGTGTGTGTGTGTGTGTGTGTGTGTGTTACGTGGGCAGGGACATAAAGCACTGACTGGACAGAGAGTGTGTTGGAGGACTTGGCTTGGAGCCATGGTTAAGGACTATAGCTGTGCCAGTGAGGAGTTTTATTGGGGATCTGGAGAAAAGTAGAGGAACCATCTTTGGACTGACTGTGGTTTCTTTGTGCTCTTAAGGGAAATTGCACTTGATGCAGAGAGCTGCATATGGAAATACTGTGTATGTACTTGGTATCCTCCCAGTGAACATCCCACACTGTTGCCAGTGGTGAGGATTGAGGCTCCTTGATTACTGGTCCAGTGGTGGGGTGTCACACTATTCATATATTTTGTGGTGTGTATTTGGTTGACATGTATAAGGCATTAAGGCTTAAAAAGTGCATTGCATGTGGAAAGAAACTTCCCCCACAGGTTCATGATAAGTGCGTTTACTGTTTGGGCACAGCACACTTAAGTGTTGAGTGCCAGGCCTGCACCACTTTTGTCGCCATAACCTTGACTGAGAGGAGGGCCAAGTTAGTCAAGATAGGCCTTCTCCAGTCTTTATCTGCTTCTGCCTGTCCCAGGAAGAAACCAGAGAAAGAGAGAAAGAGAAATCTAAAGAAAAAAAGAGTTGATCAGATACAAGACTAAGGATAGGGAAGAGTGCAAATGCTCTTCTTCCTCCACTGTGGGTCAGCTGAATGCGAAGGTTCACCAACCTTTGACACTTGTGGTTCCCACTCTGCCGGATCCACCTTGATCCTGATCTACTGTCATTGCAGTCCTGAACTTGGAGTCCTCTAATTGTCTGACCATCCCGGCTCCTACCTCTCCAAGCACCCTTCAGCTCTTAGGGCTAGGTTCACTCCCATTTTGCCTGATTACTTCGTAGAATTTTCTCCAGGAACCCATCTTTCCCCAAGCCAGAGCCAAGCTTCACCCTGCTGGATCCAAACCATGGATTCTGCAGTCAAGAAATTATCTAAGTCACCTTCAGTTGTTTCTTGTAAGTCTGCTAGGTCATTTGGGAGCCTTTAAGTCATCTTATTTGGAGTAGCTGATGTGTTGCTTTCTTAACTCATTTCCCTCATTACAGCTCTTCTGAGTGTGCACCTTTAACTCCCAGTAGGCGTGGCTTGAGCCTTTAAGAAATGAAGTTATCACTTCACAGTTGTATTTGCCATCATGTATGCTTCAAGATAAAATATTCTAGCATGGTTTTGCAATTATTAATGCAAATATGAACAAGTAATATTTGCGATCTACAGGCACAGTAGTAATTGCAGAAATGCCTGGAGGCACACTCAGCTGTAATAAGGCCCATATGGACCTAGGTATCAGCTCTGCCTCCATGGCCACAAGGCCTGAGTCTGTGGTTCCTTAAGATATGAGGCTTGTAGTTCCTCCCCTGCTTCCTTTGGTCCTAGTGAGGCAGGGTATGACGGTCCAGCTGCCCTCCCCCTGACAGGGCAGATAGCTTGGCCACATATAAAATCAGCTTCATCCTTGGTGTTCTTGACTCCAGCTATGTCAATGCCAGGTGCATCTTGGAGTGGAGGGATCGGGGCTGGAGCTTCGGGATTGACCTTCCAGATTTGTCCCTTTCCCTGTGTCCTTTGGCCCTTGAGAGCTCGGCACTGATCTCAACATAGGAGCCAGACAAATATGAGCCAGCACTAGTTTCTTGCTCAGGTCCTTAGATCTGAGGGGTTAGGGGTCGGTCTCCTGACTTCAGTCTCAACTTTCAGTGATGCAGGGAGGAGCCTGTCCTTTTTAGAGATAGGAGCCATGGCAGCTACTTCAAATCTGTCCCAATCCCTTCCCTATTCTATGTCTTTCCTTACGTACCAGCTAGCTCCAGGACAGCCTGCATTAAGTAATCAAAAAACACACTACTAACTGCAACCAGCTTGTTAAACAAAAAAAACTTTCACCAAAAATGAAAATGGCAGCCCAGACTGGATTTTAAATATCTTTACTTCAATTCTGGTACCTCGGCCTTCACCTTCAAATGGAATAACTTACAATCTCAAAAACCAGTTTATATACACCACCCATCATATCAATAATTAACAACAATTAATCAATTAACATTTTTTTTTCAAAATTTAAAGCCATATGAAACATCACTTTAACATTAAATTCACAATTTATAACAAATATCTTAATACACATCATATGTAAACTATATCTTTTTACATTTCTAAATTCATTCCTTTTGGATACAAAGTATTGAAATTAATAATAAAATTTGATTCCATATTTAATAATCTTTTTTGAAAATTGTGATCTGCCCCCCCCTACACCATGAAGTTTAGCTAAAACACTAAATATCAAATCTGTAATTACACACCCATGTTGTTGGTGAAAGTTACTAGCCACCGGACTATCAAGCCTCCCATTCCTAATGTCTCCTAGATGTTCCATTATTCTTAATTTTACCTTCCGTTTAGTTTGTCCTATATACCATTTCCTTTCCTGGCAATTGCATCCTAATATATAATTAACCCCAAAAGAATTGCAATCAGAATGATCAGTGGCATTATATAAAATGCCATTGATTATAGTACCATCTAAATTTTTTATGTTATTGCATGCCTTACACCTACCACATGGATAGGCACCTGCATTGGTCACCCTCTCTCTTTTACCTTTATATCTGACTAGCTCCTTCAAATTATTATATCTTCCATATGAAAAAACTACATTGTTGGGAATCATCTCTTTCAAAGTCTCATCATTAGTAATAATGGGCCACAAATCCAGCACCAATTTTCTTAGGATAGGAGAAAAGGCTGAAAATCTATTTACAAAAAATATTTTATTTTTCTCATTAAATTCTGTTCTGTTTTGATTTATCCCTTTTCTATTTTTCCTACCCACAGTATCAATGCTTTTACATTGAGAACCATAATAAACCAAACCCAGTTCTTTTTCCACTTTAGCTCTATGTAGCTTAACTCTTTCCCAAGGGTATCCTCTACTGTTTAACTTTTCACAGATTAAATCAAACTCCACTTTAATATTCTCTTTCTCCAAAGTATTCCCAGCTATCCGTTTAAATTCCCCAAATGGTAAAGAATCGATTAGATGAACACTATGCATACTTGATGCATGTAAAAATGTATATAAACTGTTTTTTGAGATTGTAAGTTATTCCATTTGAAGGCGAAGGCCGAGGTACCAGAATTGAAGTAAAGATATTTAAAATCCAGTTTGGGCTGCCATTTTCATTTTTGGTGAAAGTTTTTTTTGTTTAACAGCCTGCATTAAGTCTCAAGGCCTCACTGCATTCAGCACCACCTTTCTCTTTTGTTTCTCATACTGCTTCTCGTAGGGGAAGTGAAAATCCAAGAGGAAGCACTTGGATTTCTTTGAGAAGTCCCTCACTTAGAGAACTGACCTTGATGAAGGGGAATGCTCCACCAAATACCAACATGAAGATGCCTCTTTTGTTGATTTGCTTGAATTATTGCAACAACTTGGGAGGGTGGAGTCTGCTTATCTTAAGGCTTTTGCTGTGGGGCCATCCATGTCCTGGGTGGTCTAATCCTCTTGATGCCCTTATCGACCTGGTTTCTTGGAGGATCTGGGGAGAACCTGAAGTGGTGGAACGTATACCCAAGAAACCGACAAAGTTTTATTCCCTCCTGCAAGACAGAGCTCACTATCTATCTATCTATCTGTCTATCTATCTATCTATCTATCTATCTAGTTAGCATTTGAACACCAGGAAAGCCTGATTAGGACAGAGCCTATTTTCAAGGGAGGCCCGGGGAGAAATGGTCCAGACACATGTCTTTGGAATGTGGGAGGAACCCGGAGGAAACCCTAAGGAATGCAGGGAGGACATGCAGCCTCCACACAGAAGGCACCTCAGCCAAGAATCAAACCAGAGAACCTCTTGCTGTGAGGTGACAACATTAACCGCTGCACCACTGCTCCACCCCTAGATCCTAGTTCAAGGATCTAGTTGTGGACGCCATTGTGGTTGTAGCAGCCACTGAGAAAGACATCTCCAAAGAGGGTACCTCTCTCCATCTGCCCAGCAGAGTTTCTCAGGCTTTAGATCCTTTGGGAGAGCTACATATGCTTCAGCGACATTTGCCTTACATGCACTGAATTACCTTGCCCATTTGACAAGACTTCAGAAGGACCTTTTCTTGTCAAAAGTGGTGAAAACTCATTAGCCCCCAGAATTACAAAAGATCCTGCAGGCTCAGCTATCAGTGATGCAGTCTGCATCTAATATTTCTATAAGGCTGTTATCCAATGAAGCTGATTAACCATCCTCCACAGTAAATCACAAAAAGCTTGCCCGACAACAACAGGACCCAGAATAAACTCTTAAAGGATTTAAAAATGTAAACTTTTATTGAACAAACTATAGTACCAAGCGCTTTTGCTCGGTTATTACCGAGCTTTATCAAGGTGAACAAGGTTTTTGTATGTAGATGTAGATGTGGTTGAGCATATAAGTGTAGAATCATCTGCGTATTGTATACATGTAGCTTGAGAAATTACTAAGTGAAGGTCATTGATGAAAATTGAGAATAGGAGAGGTCCTAATATGGACCCTTGAGGGACACCAAGGGTAATGGGGAGGTGGGTAGATAGATTATTATGCCATAGCACAGCCTGTTGTCTATTGTCTAAGTAGGATTGGAACCATTTTATGGCCAGTGCATCTAGTGACAGGGATTTGAGGATATTTATAAGTATCTGGTGGTTAACCATATCGAATGCTTTGGACAGATCGATGAAGAGTGCAGATGATAGCATATTGTTGTTACGGTTATTGTTAATACAGTCAGTGAAGGATAAGAGGGCAGTGGTAGTGCTGCGGAATGGCCTGAATCCATGTTCACACCTGGAAAGTAAGTTATTTTGGATTAGATGGTCAGGTATTTGACTATGGATTTATTTTTCCATTATTTTTGCCAAAGGAGAAAGTAAGGCTATGGGACGGGTAGTTAGAAAATTGCCACCTTTATGTAGGGGGATAATATGGGAGATTTTCCAGATAGTTGGGATGTGTCTTTCACTGATGGTTCTGTTAATCAGAATGGAAATGGGATAGACTATAGATGTGGCTGCTATTTGTAGATATTCTGCAGGTAATTGGTCAGCTGATGGAGTGGATGGTTTAAGTTTTTGGATAAGGGTGAGAATGTGTGATGTTGGGAAAGGTTGGAAGAGAAATGGAGGGGGTGGGCTAGTATGAGAGGTTAGTAGAGTTTAGCTATCAGGTGATAGCTGATTGGCGAGTGTTTGAATAGCCTCTGTGAAAAACATATCAAATAGGAGGAAGCAGGATGGAAATCGCTGCCTGCTGTTGAGGTTCACTTCACTTAGATCCTTTTCAAGGAACAAGAAGGGTGGGAAGCACCTCTTTTTTAATAAGTTTTAGCAACCTTTGCAGGACTTTCTTAGTAACAATTGCCTCCCAGGCCTGAAGAGGTAATTACAGTGGGCACTGCTCACACAGCAGTGGTGGTCCACAGAGCCAGGGTTTTATCCAGGAGCCCTTCCAACTCCCTTAAAGGGTTGCCTGGCTTTTGCATTCATGGGCGTATACAAGACTAATGACCTTCAAGGGTTTGTAAGCCTAGCTTTGCAGTCCAATCCAGTTGTGTCCCTATTTATCATGGACATTTAATAGGAGGGGGTATGTTAGAAAGTTTCTCTATGTGCAAGGTGGGGTATGTTAGTTTGGGCATTACTGTCTGCCTCTGTGTATCAGAGACGTGCTAGAGGCAGTCTAGGGATGTTTGGATCTCCATTCAAAATCTTGGGAAGCCATCAGGTACGTAGGTGTTGAGACTTGTACCTAGAGGCTAAACAGTTCCCTTTTGCTCACTCCAAAGAACTCCCAAAACTCCCTTCACTATTTGCATTCCTATCAGCAGAGGGAAGCAGCAGTGGAAATCTAAAAATTGCTTTTCAACCTATTTTATTTATTTATTTATTTACATTTGTTTACTGGGAAATTCTGACTGGAGACAGGTCTTTTTTCAGTGGATGCCCAGGGGAGAAAAGCTCCACATCATGTACATAATAAATTCATCTATTCGTCTAAAAGGTCTCACCAGACCAATGAGGATCCAGGGTCTATTCAAGATTCTTTTTATTACCAAAGAAAATCAAAGACCTCACACCTATATTGGATCTCAACAAGTTAAACCAATTTGTTAAGCAGACCATGTTGCAGATAGTTAACAGTGTAGAACCATTCTGCCACTCCTGAGGAAGGATGACTGGACATGCTTTGTGTATCTCAAGAATGCCTGCCATCACATAAAGACAGTGAGGCATTCCAGGAGGTTCCTGGACTTTTGACTGGGACCCACCACAGCTTTCTGGATTTTCACCAAATGCAAGGCAGTAGTAGCAGCCTGGCTAAGGTTGCTGGGTTTCCAGGTTTTTCCCCACCTGAATGACTGGCTTCTGACCATCTTCTCAAGAACACCCCGAGCAAAACCCAGGATTCCTTGCTCCAGCTTGTGTCAGTCCTTGGGCATAATAGTGACCTATGAAAAGTCTAGCTTGGAAGTGGATCAAGCACTGGAATTTATCGGTTGCTGTTCAGATATGGTCAATCAGACAGCCAAACTGCCATCCTCAAGATTGAAATCCCTTCATTTATATGTTTCTCAAATACTGCAGGTTCACAAGCCCCTTGCTTCCACGGTTCTGTGCCTCCTTGGACATATTACCACTTCTGTTTATCTGGTTCCTTTGCCAAGATTGCTCATGCGGGTACTCCAGTGGACTCTGGCAATTCAGTGGTCTTATTTAACTCATTCACTGAATTTCCAGTCTATGTTACAAACGTTTATCATCACCACATTCAAGGGTGGCTGAATTCTCCTCTGTTTCCAGCAGGCCGACCTTTTGTGCTTCTCCATTCTGAGGCCATGGTCACCACAGATGATTCCATTCTGGGGTGGAGGATGGGGGCATTTTGGAGAGAAGACTGTCTAGGGTACCTGGTTTCAGTCCAAGGCCAGTTTTCTTGAAGATGAGGGTGGTCCTCCTAGCACTGCAGGCCTTTTAGGACCTTCTCCTCAAGGGTTTGATTGCCATTGAGACTGGCAATATCTCCATGGTTTGGTATTTAAATGAGCAAGCAGGAGCTGTGTGTTATCTCCTGTGTCAAGAGGCCATGAGAGTTTGGCAATGGGCAATGTGTTGTCAACAGTTTCTGATCACAATACATATCCCAGCAAAATCAAGCATCCTGGAGGACAGTCTGAGCAGACACATTCTTCTGCTTCATGAGTGGATGAACCTGACTGCAAGTTGGGAGCTGTCATCAGTTCCCCTAGTGATGTGGATAATCTCCAAGAGAGTCTCACCCAGACAAATGACTGGTGCCAGAAACATGGCCTCAAGCTGAATACAAGAAAAATGCATCATCATCCCCTTTGGGGGAGAGAGATGTCCATACAAATTATCACATAAATAACATTCTAAGCACTCAGTCAGTCATGAGGGATTTGGGCACCCAGATTGATAGCCTGACTTTTGACCACCATGTTGCTTCCATTGTACAGAAAGCTTTCTACATGGCCCACCTCGTAAGTAAGGATATCTCATCCAGAGACAAGGAGGTCATAACATCCCTATATTCTTCCCTTATAAGGCCCATTATTGAGTACAACACCCCATTTGGCATGTACCTCCCAAAGCACATGCAGCAGCTGGAGAGACCACAGAGGTTCCTCACCAGGAGAATCCAGGGCCTCAAATTTCTACCATACACAGATAGGCTAAAAGCCCTATGCCTGTACTCTGTTTCATACAGACTCCTCAGAGGTGACCTGTGTCTGGCATACAAGGCAATCTTGGGCCCTGCCTTGATAGGACTGCTGCATATCCGCAAGTCAAGCTCCACTCGAGTAACCCGCACATGCGGCCATAACCTAGTCTGTGACATCACTAGGACTTGCTGGCAGGACAGATTTGTGTCCCAGAGACTCCCCCATCTATGGAATCAGCTCCCGGTCCACATCAAGCAGAGTACCTCTTTACCCCTGTTTAAGTGCAATCTGGATAACTGGATGGGAAATAGAAAATACATCCCTGGGATTCCACCTGTGTCCCTGCTGGACAGGGGCATCAGGTACTGATTTGTCTATGCATGGGCTAAACTCTTGGCTATTCTTATAAGGGCCTCAGGGCCAGTAGCCTAGTAACTTCCTATCATCCCTGAGTCCAGAGATAGCTGTGTGGATTTCATCTTCTGGGGTACCCCATACTGTGACCTGTGTACTTCCCCGTTCAAGATGAAATGCAGCTATTTGATTGCCCTGATCCTGCAATCAACAAGGAATACTTTTCTGCATGCTTGAACACTGGGTCTACTATATGCCTATCCTATTCCTCTGATGATCAAGTTTCTTCAGAAAGCCCATTGTAGAGCGATTGTCATCCTCATTGCCCTGTTGTCGCTCTGACAAGTTTGGTTCCCCTTCCTTTGGAGTCACCTTATTTACCTGCCCTGGGTTTTGGACCCTGTTCCAGGTCTGATTTCTCATCCTTTGGGGCTACCACTCTGGAATTTCACTTCCTCAAACTAACCACATGGTTCCTCCAATTCAGAAGTTTTGAGAGAAAGTTATACACATTCTTGCTTCCTTTCCGAAGCTTTCCACTAGAAAGGTTTACATCAGTAAGTGGAAGAGTTTCTCCACTTGGACTTCTTCCAGGGGATTGTATCTTTTTTCTGTACCTTTGTATGCTTTTCTGGATTTCTTGGCTGTTCTTTTTCACTCTGGACTCAATTACTCTAACCTTAAAGTTTAGTTAGATGCCATTTCTAATTTTCACATTGGCATGAATAATAATGAATAATGCACTTGTGTCCCTTAACCTCTCCAAGGCCTTTTTGAGAGGCACCTTTTCATTGCATCCACCTGTTCATGACCTGGTTCTTTCTTAGGACCATGATCTGCTGTTGGATGTTTTCACCAGACTTCCTTTTCAACTAGCAGTTATAGTGTATTAAAAGCTTTTGTCTTGGAAGGCTGTTCTGCTAGCTGTTACATCAGCAAGAATGGTATCTGAACTTCAAGCAAAATCTCTGTTCTCCCTTATCTGGATTTCCACAAAGATAGTTAAGACCTACCCTTCATTTCTACCTATTGTAGCCTCTAAATCTCTATAATATGTAATCTGCATATAACTCTCTGTAATATGTAATCTGTAATGGAGCTTTTCTCCCCAGGACTCCATTGAAAACGGGTTCTCTTGGCCCAATGGACTATCCTGGTTAACCAACAGCAAATAAATAAAAATAAATAAATAAATAAGACTAATTTGAATCAGGTCATTCATTTACCTGTTTTATTTCCAAATTTGAATAACAAGGGAGAATACTTCATCCATTTTTTGCATGTTCATTAACAACTGAGATTCTGTTTGGTTAGAAAAAAAAAATTCAGGAAATCTAGCTAGCATTTTGTTTCCTTTTCTAAAACACTTCTTGACAAGCCTGTTTCTAAAATGACCACATCCATATGGCTTTCTAATTGTATCTCCAAGTGTAAGGCTGATTCCACTAGAGTTGTAGCTGCTTCAGTTGCCTTTTTCAATCAGGCTTATTTTGATGACATTTATGCAGCAGCTATTTGGTTATCTTTGTGTCCCATTACAAATTGTACATCCATTCTAGGTCTAGAGCTTTCTTTGGTTCCACCATTTTGTGGAATGCTCTCACGAGAAACTCCTTAATACTGGCTGGAGACTGTGACTCACTGGTTGATATGGATGGAAGAGACAATATCAGATACGAAAGCTACGTACTTACCATAACGAGAGACCCATTTTGTCTTCCATCCTTCTCAACCATCCCTCCTGCCATGCCCTCTCCAAGCTGATACTTTTTGTTGCTCCTGACTGGCTTTGTGAACTAAACTCAAAGCTATATGTAAAACAGCCCTGTTGCTGCCCTTTGCCTATTACCTGTATAAATTGTTTTCCCTTTGCCTGTTGCTCTAGGGGCATTGATGGGGCAAACTCTATTTGATGAGAGACATTTAGAGCAGGGAGTTACGAGTTGAGGAGGTGGAACTCCAGAAGTGAAGATTCTGAAGGTGCCAGCTTTGGATCCAAGTCTGATCCAATAGACTACAAGATGAGAAAGATGGAAGAACACAACATGGATCTGTCTTTATGGTAAGTAAATAACTTTCAGTTGTGCAACACTTAGCAAAAAAGACCTTAAACTCAGGCCTTAATGGGAAATTATAAATTGCTTTTGTATTTTATTTTGCTGACTTAATAATCTTGCATTGTCTTTCAGCCACATCTTCAGGGACATTCTGCTACTGTGAAGATGAATCCTGAGTCTCCTGAAAATACTCCTCCATCAACACCAAACACTCCAGCATCAGGATCCCAGCACCAGAGCAAAACATCTCATTCTGGATCCATTGGTAATGGTGGTGTGGGTCAAGATTCTAGCAGCAAGACCAAACAAAGAAAAAGAAAGAAGGTAAGCTCACTGTTTGCATTTCCATGAGCTTTATTGAAGGATATTAGTTTATGGTGATGTCAGATGACATGGCTAAATAAATATTTTGTCGTTTGGCACTTGGCTTTTGATGCTAACAAATTGACATCTCATAACAAGACTTGCTAAGCACACCATGCTTATACTCCACATGCCATGGCTAGGGAACAAACTAGACCAATTCTTGTCAAAAAGCAAACATATCAGCAGGCAGAATTCCACTTATGCAAAGTGAAGATCTTGAATATCATGGATACTAGACTGTTGAGAGTGGTTATTCAAGTCAAACAATGCAGATTGGTGCAAGTGACCAAACTTCAAGGTCTCCCTCCACTGGACCTAAATGAAAAGTGTTAACTCTATCCCTAATATGTCTGAATAATGATATCTCGGCATCAGCTTAGACCCCACTTTAACCTTCAGCAAACATGTTGGCATAGTAGTCAACAGAACACTATCCCACTGTACATGTCAGGCAATAACAAGAAATTTTCTCATTCCAAAATTTGAGTTAAGACTCCCACTGTTGACCATCCACTCCTTTAAAAACTCTCTCAGTATATAAATAACCATAAATAAAATGCACATACTTGTACAACTAGCTGATACCCACACTCAGCATTGCAAACTTTTCATAGGTTCATAGGTAGGCACTAGGCTATCGGCCCAAGGGCCTAAGTAAGTCTGCCCAACAAGGTTCCCTGGCTTACGCCACCCAAGAAAGTTAATTTCCTGTGCCTCTGTCAAGCAGAGCCACAGAAGTGATCCCCGGGGTGTTAGCCATCCACTCATCAAGATTTTTCTGAAAGAGTGCTAATGAGGAACTTTGCTTGACATAGATGGGTAGCTTGTTCCAGAGTATAGGAAGTCTCTGGGACAGGAATCTATCCCTCCAGCATGTCCTGTTTATTGTGGTGACAAGGTTTAGGTCCCTAGAGCATGTAGCTTTGAGGGATTGGAATTTCTTTAGGTGTAGCATGTCCAACAGTCCTGGGTTTAACATAGCTTTATAAGTTAGGCAGAGATCTCCTCAGAGTAGGCGATATGCTACAGAGTAAAGCTAGAGTTTTTTGAGATGATCAGTGTAGGGCATCTGTTTGAGGCCAGTAATCCTCTTTGTGAGATACTTCTGTGGCCTTTCCAGCTGCTGCAGATGTCTTGTGAGGTACATTCCAAAAGGGGCGTTGTACTCTATAATGGGTCTGAGAGCCGAGTGGAGGGGAACAATGACCTATTTTTTCCTGGATGAGAACCCTTATGTGATGAGGTGTGCCACATAGAAGGATTTCTTGATTACTGTGGCGATGTGATTATCAAAGGAGAGACTACTGTCCACCTGGGTCCCAAGGTCTCTTATCACACATTCGGCGTTAAGTAGACTGCCATTTATGTGGTAGTTCATGGGTACAGAGATTTTACCAAAGGGGATGACAATGCACTTTTTGGCACTGAGCTTGAGGCCATGCTTCTGACACCAAGCATCTGTCTCAGTGAGGCCCTTCTGTAGGATGTCCACATCATTTGGGGATTCGACTATGGCTCCTAGTTTGCAGTCATCTGCGAACTTCATTAGCCAGAGGCCTTCTGTGTTAACCTGTACTTCAGAGAAGTAGATACCAAACAGGAAAGCTCCCAGGACTGAACCCTGTGATACTCCAATTCTCACTGGTTTGAAGTCAGATTTGGAGTCTGCAACTTTTACAGTGTGGGTTCTGTCAGAGAGCCAGTTGGCAACCCATCTTGTGACATAGGGATTTATACCTAGTTTAGTGAGTTTAGCTATGATTCCAGAATGTGGGATGGTGTCAAGCCTTGGCGAAGTCAAGATAGGCTGTGTGAACCACCTTACCCTCGTCTACAGCTTTGGTGACTGCCTCAAAGAAGGTGATCAGGTTCAGGAGACATGATCTGCCTTTCACAAACCCGAACTGGGTGGGGTCCAGAGTTTGGAGGTTACCAATGTCTTTGTGAGTTCCATGATGATACGTTCCATGACCTTGCAGACCAGGCTCGTCAGGCTAATAGGGCGATAGTTCCCAGGATCAGTGGTGGCTCCCCCTTTGTGGAGTTGGGATAACTGTTGCTGTGCGCCATTCAGTGGGCACAAAGCCTGACGTGAGACTATGATTGAACATGGTGCTTAGGTGGGGAGCCAGTTCGTTCTGAAGTTCATATAAAATGCAGCCTGGGATGCTGTCCGGTCCCATGGATGCTGTTTTTTTGATTTTAGAGAGTGCAGCTTTTACCTGCATAGATGTGATTATAGGGACTCTGCATTCTTCATGTATAGATACGGGCCCTTTAGGCATTGGGGGGGGGGGTAAAGTTAGCACTGAACATATCTGCCAGGATGTTGGCAGTATCAGTTGGTTCTGCAATTTTCATGCTGTTGTGCTGTAACTCAGAGCAGATCTGGGTGTTGCCATTGAGATTCTTGACATAGCTATAGAATCCTTTGTGGTTGCCCTTAGAATGAGTGGCGATTTTGTTTTTCGTAGCTAGCTTTGGAGGAGCTTATAAGGGATCTCAGCTTCTTACTGAGGCTGACCAGGGAGCTCCTTCACTCATGGGATTTTACTCTCTTTTGCAACAGTTTCTTCCTTCTGTTGTAGAGTTTGTTTATGGCAGGGGACCACAAGATTGGCTTCCTTTTTTTGGAGGATAGCGTCTTGGTTCTGTTTGGGATAGCACTATCCATGCACTTGTGTATGTGCTTATAGGGTGCATTTGTGTAGGATTCAGCAGTCATAACTGTATTGTCCATCTGCATGGGTTTCATGAAGTTCACCACTTCTTTCTTAAGAAGCATGAAGTTGGCTTTGGAGAAATTTTTTATCGTGGTTTCCTTAATGCTGGGTGGGGGCGGGATGTGGATATCTAGGGTGATTAGCTTATGGTCAGATCTGACCAACGAGGAGTTGACTTCAGGCGTGGAACACCGGTCACTCATGTTGGTAATGACTAGGGCTAGGATATTGTTGCCCCTGGTGGGAGTTTGATAAGTTGACCCAAGGCATTGGAATTTATGAATTCCAGAAAGTGTTGAGCGAAGGAGTTGGTACATGAGTAGTTTTCCCAGTTAATGGTGGGGTAGTTGAAATCGCCCATTATTAGTGTGTTTGGTTGAACCCTAATATTTTCCAGTATATCAAGAAAAGAGGAGTGGGAATCCTGAGGCATGATGGGGGATCTGTAGCGAGCTACAATTTGGATTGTAGTTTTGCCCAGAGTTAGTTGCACTAGGATAACCTCGGATGAATTTGCTGCGCATCTAGCCTGGAGGTGTGGATATCCTTAATGAATATGGACACACCTCCGCCTTTGGTGTTTCGGTCCAGGTTACATGGCCAAAAAGTGTGGTATGAGTTATAGCCTGGTAATGCAGGGGTGCTGTCTAGAGCCTTGAACCAGGTCTCAGTCACTGCACAGATATTGATGTTCTCCATTTTAAGGAGTGCCTTGAGTGAGTGCATTTTGAGATTTAGACTTCTAGCATTGAGTAGCATTGCCCTCTGTTTTTGCTTGTCTGTTCCTGTTACGGTGTTGAATTTGTCATTTGAACCTTGCCTAAAAAAGTCACTATAGGGACGGCAAGACCCTTAGCCAATATCCGGAATCCCAGTGGCGATGGGTGCAGGCCATCTCTGGCAAAGCATCATGGTCTGTCAAACATGTCGTCCCTGGCAGACAGATACTGGATCCCCTTAGAATGACACCAGAAGCTTAGCCAGTTGTTGAAGTCAGTCATTTTGTCCTTGTACTGCGGTATCATTCTGGGCGATGGCAGGATTCTACTCAGGGCTAAGGGTCATACCTGCCTGGGCTACAAGATCAGAGAGCTCTTCCATGTCTCTTTTCATGTAGTCCGGGGAGGTACGTCTCTGGTCATTCACACCAGCATGGACAATGACAGAGTCATATTTGTACTTGTAGTGGAGTGACCTGAGTGCGTGGGTTATGTGGCGGATCCTGGTACCTGACAGGCAGCTGATAGTAACCTTCTCCTTGTTTAGCCTGGTGAGTGGGACATCAGTGTGCCTGACTATAGCGTCACCTATGACTTGTGTGTTGGGTATGTTGTTTTACCTTATGGGCTGTGGTATATTGGCACACTGAGTCTGTGGGCTATATGTCATGTGGGTTGTGTTGGGTGGTGGAGGTTGCTTGCGCTTCTGCTTTGGAGGTCTCTGTTGCTTGAACAGATTATTATTGAGAGCCTCCACAAATGTTTTTCTGTTTCTATGTGTGGATTTTTTTGGTGTAGGTTTATTGGGACTATGTGATGAAAGTGGTGTGGTGCAAGGGTTTACCTTCTCCTCTTGACTGTCAAGTTCAGTCTTGGTTGGAGAGAGCTTTACCTCCAGTTTGGCTAGATAAGTGCATCTCTCACAGGTTGTGGTGTTGGGTGGTAGGAGGAGAGGGTTGTCTGTGTACATGAGGCAATTGCTACATTGCCGCAAGATGCCCATATTCGTCAGAGAGACAGGAGAGAACACTGGGAGCTTGACCCTTGGACATACCTGAATAAAAAACTACTTTCCTCTAGACAAGTGAGGAAAGTGAGTATAAGAGCTGTTTTTCTCTAAGCAAGTGAGAAAAGTAAGTACAAAGACTGTTTTCTTCTAGGTAAAGAGGAAGGTTGAGTGCTGTAGTAATTTGTAGCTTATTTAGTGCTAACAACAAGTTCTGAACAGGGCTATTGGCTTCACCTTGGATACCAACTTCCAATTAGAGATCCAGACTCTTCCCTTATAGATAGTAATGATGATTCAATTACCCCATTTCATCCTCACTTCAGTGCCACCATAGGAGAAAAGTGCTCCAATTAAATTGGGCCCAGCAACATGCAACCACCTGCTATGTGAGGTAAGGAAACAACAGACTCTGCCTACTTTAAATGATGGTAAAAGAACACTTCACCTGAGAAGCAGAATGCACGTTTCCTAGGTAGTGAATAATTGTGCTCAATTTCTTTTGCTAATCTTAATTCTGAATATTAATTACACATGAAAATATTGGATTTCTCACAGCTGTCAATGTGCAATGTGTTTCTTTGTGAATATACTATAAATTTACTTGTTACTTTAATTATAACCATTGTTGCTTTATGTACATTGTAAATATGCTCTTTTCATTAATGTCTCATTTCTTAATCACAGTAATTCATTTGTCAATGTAATTTAACTAAGAATTTCTTCTACCGTGTTGGGCCTGGATGATTGCTGAAGAGGATCTGATGACCAGTCCACTTACCAAATATTAAACAGGAATAAAAATAAATTAATTTATGGAAGTTGAACAAAGCTTTAAGGATCTACAGAAATTATTACACAATTGACAAGAAAAAGTGGAATTAAGAATTAACACTGAACAGCCTTCCACCAGTAAATTGATCCTTTCGAGAGCACAGCATGAATATATGCTAATAAAACCCTTTCCAGTTAAAAAAAGTAATAAGGCTGAAAAAAAAATGTCTGCAATGAGTGAGACCAAAGAAACATTGGATTTCTGAAATGGGGCTGGTCTCAGAGACTACAGCACCTTTCCACTTTAATACCAAAAAGTAAGCCCAAGCATTTGGAAAGAATGGACAAAATAATGTTTTTCTGTTGTATCAAACTGATAGATAACATCCACCTCAATCCAGGCCCTGCCACTACATGCACACCACAGTACAAAAAGGTTCCCAGTAACAGCACCAGAAATATTAATAACGTATGACTTGCTGTACCCAGAGGCCTTATCTAGTTATGTACCAAAGATATAAAAGTAGTTAGCCAATGCCAGGAGTATAAACAAAAAAATAAGCCTCTGCCAGTCTTTATCAGCTGTTTAGAACACTGACATATTAATAATTACATAAACTTGGTTAAAAGCCCACAAGAAGACTTCAACCCATGTGGCTACATTATGCTGATAGGATAGGAAAAAGAAAAGGTAAGCAGGTATTGTGGTATTAACAGAAACACATCTTATCTATGCCCTCAGCAAAAAACAGTGCCCCCAGGACTCAAACAATGAGTTCATCATTATTAATTTCCCTGTTCCTGCACATAAGTACTTTCAAATGCTCATCCTTTACACACCCCACAAAATACACATCACATACTTGAAGATATCTTAAAATGATTCGATGATGATAATACCAACTTGGAAATCATTTGTGCTTGTGGTATAAATATTGATAGGTTAACATCAACCATTTTTTATGGACAAAATAGTTTCAAATGATCTGTATAAAATTGTAAACCTTTCCACTAGGACTGATAAATAAAACATGAAAGCCAGTACTGCAGTCTGGATGCTGGTCCATAAGAGTCCATAAGAGACCATAATCTAGCATTCTTGATTTAGAGCCATAGCAAAGCTAATA
The DNA here is from genome assembly GCF_019279795.1 of Protopterus annectens. Classification (NCBI taxonomy): domain Eukaryota; kingdom Metazoa; phylum Chordata; order Ceratodontiformes; family Protopteridae; genus Protopterus; species Protopterus annectens. Next base: position 1,108,878,461 of record NC_056729.1, on the reverse strand, counting down.
AAAGCCATAAATAACCTCACCATCAGCAACTGCAAAAGAGTCACCTCTTACTACATTCGAAATAGAGATCACTAGACCATCTTTCTGCCATAGATTCTGCAGCTGTGTATTTTAGTCATGCATGAAAATAATATAATATGGTTTAGTTCCTTTTAAATCCCTAAGAGTAAAAAAAATACCTTTCAGACATGCATGACCACTAACCTAAAAATCTTAGTTACAGCGAGTGAAAATACACAGGTAATAATATACCAAAATAAATTCTATAGTCATCCTAAAGCAATATACAAATATTTGAAACAAATGTATAGCCTCGACAAAGAAATGCAAAAAAAAAAAAATACTCTGACTTGGACATCTACATTTCTGGAAACTAACAGTTTTTTAAAGACAAGGCACTCCTGTACCCCATTCCATTTCCTGCAATTTTAAAATTCTGAAACTGCCAAACTCTTCTGAAAGTACTTTGAGGCTGCTAGCTCCACCCCAACATCAAATACTTTATAACAGCCTACACAACAATTTACACTGTAGCAGATTAAGTATAAACAAAGTCCATAAACTGCTAAGGATTGAACAGCATGGATGCTGTGGCTCTTATCCCCACTGAAATTCATTAAGACCTCAGCATATTCCATAGCTGTTTTTGGGTGGCCTCTGTGGTGCAGTGGTTAGCGTTGTTGCCTCACAGCAAGAGGTTCTCCGGTTTGCCTCTTGGCTGGGGTGCCTTCTCTGTGGAGTCTGCATGTCCTCCCTGTGCTCCAGTTTCCTCCCACATCCCAAAGACATGCTGTAGGTGGATTGGGCACACTAAATGGGCCCTAGGCGTGTGTGTGTGTGTGTGTGTGTGTGTGTGTGTGTGTGTGTGTGTGTGTGTGTGTGTGTGTGTGTGTGTGTGTGTGTGTGTGTGCCTTCTGTGGAAGGTTGGGTGCTAGGCTGGCAACTCGACACTGTAAAAACTCCACTGCCAATCATGAGCGGACAGGTGATCTACTGTAGTGACCCCTAACTGGGAAAAGCCGAAAGAAGAAGAAGATAATCTGTAGCTGTTTTTGTAACTATATTTATAAACAGAAGCATACAGGAATGTGTTATAGCAATTGTCTGGAACCCAAAGATGGTACTTTATGTGAGCCCCATAAGTTTCCACCCACTGTAGTTCTAACATCATATCAAAAACTTTTGAATTAATTTTTTACAAACTAGTAACCACTCTTATCATTGAGTAAAACCTGTTTTATGTTTTTCAGCATTAGTTTGTAACTCTCTTAACCTTAACTGAATATATCAGAGACAATTTAACGTCAAGCAGTGTAACAGCAACTGATGTTCTTCGTGTTTCACTGTTGCAGTCATTACATTTGGGTAATCCTGCTGGCAGGTTGCCCTCAGTCGGCCTGAATTCCAAAGTCTTGGGTCCTGCATCAGCTGCTGTCGCCCCTTCCCTGACGTCAGGTCGTCAGAGGTATAAAAGATGCGGCTGATGCCATTTTCTTCAGTCTTTCTTGCCATGCGGTGCCCGAAGCAGAAGCAGTTCGCAAGTGCCGGTCGGCCGACTCCTGAGATTTTCATGTTCGAGTTTCAGATCCGAAGTCTTCAATAAAGCTAAGTACCCCATTGGGGAAATTGTTTCTTGCTCCAGACTGATGTCAGAAAAAGTAAATAATTGTATTTCTTGTGGAAAGCAAATACCTCATAAGGACTTTCATTCTTACTGTATTCCTTGCCTAGGCCCTGATCACAACATTTCTGGTTGTCGGTTTTGTGCTAGATTTAACCAATGCACTATTAAGCGTCGGTATGATTTTGCTTTAAACTATTTCAGACGCCAGTTTAATTATCCAGAAATGTCGTCGGATAGCCATCCGACTACCGGAGTTCACAAAAAACGCAAAGAAAAGGAGAGAGATAGACAACTGAGGCCCAAAACCGATGACAAAGCTTCTCCTAAGCCAGTCGCCGGTTCTCAGTGACGTGCTTTCGCAGCCCCTGATGCCCACTACTTTAGAGTCGCAGGCCACTACCGACTCCAACGTGGAGTCAGCCATGCCACTGGAAACTCAAGGTATTGGAGCCTCGGATGCTGTTCCTTCAGATGGGTCCGGAGCCGTTGAGCAGGCACCGGCTTCTGAGGGTGTATTCAGACCTAAACATTTATGCATTAAACCAACCTCAGCTTCAAAGGCAAAGGCTAAAGCACCTTCTAAAGCAAAGAAACAAACTTATGAGCCACGTGGACAGAACTCTATGCCCAAAAAACAGATGCCCAAAATGGCCAAAGACTTAATTTCCTTGATCAGGGGTTCCCATCCCCCTCCTGAAAAGAGGCCTAGGCAAGAGACTGACTATGAATCTTCAGATCAGGTTTCTATTTCTTCTGATTCTTCTTCTGACCAGGAATATTCTCTTCCTCCCTATGGGGATTCTGATGCTAAAGAATCTATACCTTCAGCTTCTCCTCCAGAGGACTACTCTTTCGGGGAAACCTTGCATACCATGAGGGAGACTAGCCATTCCACCTGTGTTATACATTGTAGATGATGATGTGATTTTAGAGTCTTACCCTGACCTCTTACCTCCAGCTCCTGTTAAGAAGCCAGACAGATATTACAGGGTTCTTGACCTCATAAATTCCTTTTAAAAACCCTGCTGCAAGACCCAGAATACACAGGGAGGGTCCAAAAAAGGTTAAGGCTTCTGCTGCAAAACCCTACGCTCTGGATAACAGGGAAGGCATTGGATGGGGAAAAGGGAAAAGATTTATCACCCACCTTGGCTATTAGGGCTTAAAACTTCATTTTTCATCAGCTCATATAAACATGTCATGGCATTGCTTAAACAGAAAATGTTATTAAACTCTGAATGTACAGAAAACAAGGAAATGCAGGATTTATTGCATGCAGCTGAACAAGTTGGAAAGCATACTTTGCAGTGTGGTTTTGATTCTTTGGAGGCCTCCTGCAGGGCCGCAGTTACAGGTTCTGTAATTAGGAGGCATGCTTGGTTAAAGGAACAAAATCTGCCTGATCATGTCAAAGTTAAATTATTAGATGCACCTTTACAGCATGATTCTTTGTTTGGTGTTAAGGCAGAAGAGGTGTTAAAGAAAATGGAGGACAAAGCTAAATCTATGCAAACTGTCAAAGATTTTTTACAAGTACAGCCACCTAGGTTTAGTATACACTGGCCTACAAATAATTGGTCCTTTCCTGTGTCAGACAGACCTCAAAGGGACAGATCCAGATGCCCTAGAGGCAGATTCCAGTTGCAATTTTCATACAGGTCAAAGCAATGGGGTGCTTCTATCTCCAAAGTTGGAGAAGACAAATCACAACAATACAGGAAACAGTCCCAATGACTTCCCCCTGCCTGCACCAAGTACTTATCTCCTTGCAGCACCCTTAGGGGGAAAATTTGTATTTTTTTCTCAAAATTGGCACATTATAACCCAGGACAAGTGGGTTCTAAATATCGTGTCACAAGGGTACAAGTTCCATTTCCATACCTTGCCAAAGGCAAACGGCTGGCTAGATCTGCCAAAAAATCAATGGGCAGAGGCACAAAGACAAGTCTCATCCCTCATGGACATGGGGGCCATTCAACAAGTACCAGAGCAAGAGCAGGGACAAGGATTTTACTCAAGACTATTCTTGGTACCCAGAAAGGACAAGGCCTGGAGACCAATACTAGATCTATCTATTCTGAACACATTCCTGGATATACCAAAATTCAAGATGTTGACTTTGCAGCAGCTTCTGCCCATGCTGGGCAAGAACGCTTGGCTTGTGACTCTAGACCTAAAGGAGGCATACCTGCATGTCCCAATCAGACAATTATGCAGAAGATACCTCAGATTCAAGGCTGGCTCAATGCATTACCAATTCTCTGCACTGCCCTTTGGCTTATCTACTGCACCCAGAGTCTTTACAAAGTGCCTGGCACCAGTAATTGCATTCTGCAGACAAAGAGGAATACAAATATATCCTTACTTGGATGACTGTCTAACTCAAGCAGAAAATAAGTACACTCTTCTACAGCATCTGGCATTTGTGAAAAGACTTCTAACATGCCTAGGGTATACAGTCAACGAAAATAAATCAAAACTAGTACCCTCTCAAGAGATAATATTCTTGAGTGCAAGCTTAAATACAACTGCCCAGATGGCTTATCTCACGCCAAACAAACAAAGGCAACTACCTATTTCAAAATGTTGGCAACAAAGGCCCATTTATCTGCAAGAAATATTCTGCAGGCTTTGGGCTTCATGGCATCCTGCATCCTACTAATTCCATATGCAAGACTGCATATGAGGAAACTTCAATGGTATCTAAAAAGTGTTTGGACTCAACATTGCCACAGCCTGGAAACAATGATTGCTCTCATTCCTTGCCTACAACAGGAGTTTCAATGGTGGGCAAAGGCTTGTCACCAAAACAAGGGACAGCCATTCACATTACCCCCAGCCAGGCAGACTCTAACAATGGATGCAGCAGATTATGGGTGGGGGGCCCACATGGCAGGAAGATGTATTCAGGGCACATGGTCCTCAACCCAAATGCATCTACATATCAATCAAAAAGAGATGCTAGCTGTTCAGAATGCCCTGACAGCCTTCAAGGACCTACTTCATCTGGGACAACTACTGATAAAGACAGACAGCACCATGGTCATGTGGTATATAAACAAGCAGGGGGGCACACATTCTTACCCCCTTTGCAGACTAGCCATGACTTTATGGGACACAGCATTAACTTACCAAGTACATCTGCAGGCACAATTCCTGCCAGGAAGGAAAAATACGCTGGCAGATGAACTAAGCAGAAACCTCATGGACCCCCACGAGTGGCAGCTGGATCCACAAGTCTTCAGCATGATAACAAGGAAATGGGGATGCACGGACATAGATCTATTTACCTCCCTTCACAACTACCAACTAAAAAGATTCTGCACAAGGACTTATCACAGACAAGCATGGAAAGTGGACGCCCTATCATTCAGCTGGAAAAACCTTTCAGTATATGCCTTTCCCCCTCTGCCTCTCTTCCCCAAGATACTCCTAAAAGTCAGACAGGAGAGGCCAAAAATGATACTGATTGCCCCAGACTGGCCCCGCCAGCACTGGTTTCCAGTCCTAAAGAACTTGTCTCAATGCCCAGCTTGGACCTTACCTCAAATACCTCATCTACTGTCCCAGCAAAACAATCAGATCCTGCACAGCCAACTCAGGACTTTAAACCTGGCAGTATGGCAGATAACGTAGTCATACAAAACACACCTCTCAGTAAAGCTGTGATGGATGTCATTTTGGAGGCCAGAAGGCCTAGTACTAGAAAATTTTATGCTGGAAAATGGAAGAGATTCTGTGCTTGGAACCAGGCACAAAGAACTGATGCAGCTGTGCCAAATATTCCTCAGATTTTACAATACTTAACTGAGATGCTGGACAAAGGCCTATATTTTTCATCTATTAAAATTCATGTCTCTGCCATTTCAGCTCATTACAATACAGAGCCACCAATCTTTTCTCATCCCTTATTAAAGCAGTACCTCAGAGGAGCCAAAAATTTATGGCCTCCAAGGAGATCATCATTGCCTGCATGGGACCTCAACTATGTCTTGAAAAAATTCACCCTGCCTCCTTTTGAGCCAGCTGCTACTGCTGATATAAAGTTTTTATCTTGGAAAACAGTTCTGCTCCTAGCAATAACTTCTGCAAGACGAGTTTCAGAGCTACAGGCACTCATGGCTGTGGAACCTTTTATTATTTTTTATCCAGACAGGGTCTCTCTAAAGACAAACACAACATTTATGCCTAAGGTGGTGTCCAGTGTGGCTCTTAACCAAACTATTCATCTGCCAACTTTTTATCCAAATCCACAGAACAAGGGGGAGAGAATTCTACATTCTTTGGATGTACACAGACAGCTTAGATTCTACTTGGACAGAACCAAAGTTTTCAGGAAGACAGAGCAATTACTAGTATAGGATCTTTTGAGTGATAAGTAATTGTTGACAGAGTATATGGTTCTGCAGTTCTAGCCATTGAAGTTGTTTGAGGTTGAGGCAATAGTGAGTTTTAGAGGGAGAGCATGTGATGAATCTAGCATTCTATTATAACAGGTGGAAAGTTTAGAGAGGTTGTTTTTAGATAGGTTAGTATATATAGCAGAGACATAAAAAAGGATAGAAATGAGGTGGGTCTGGGCAATAGTTTTCCTGGCAGAAGGGGTAAGGAAGGGTTTAATTATATAGAGGGTACCAAGTTTTTTGTTAACAGACTTTATGGTGGAGTTGATGTGGTCATCATAGTTGAGACGATTATCAATTGTTACACCTAGTAGGCAGGTTGTAGTATCTGGGGTTATGTTGGTAGCATTGTTAGAGGTTACATAGAAGAATGGATTAGGTGATTTATGAGTTGGAGTAAAAAGCAGTAGTTTTGTTTTTTTGAGATTTAGGAGGAGGCAGTGTTGCATGAACCAGTTTTCAACATTATGAAAAACAGTTTGGGTGAGGGACTGGAGAGAGGCTATATTCTTGGCTGTACAGATTAAGGTGGAGTCATCTGCATATTGAATGCAGGTGGCTTGAGGTATGTTCATGTGTAGATTGTTAATAAATAAGGAAAAAAAAAGGGGACCTAAGATAATAAAATAAATAAATAAATATATATATATATCTATATCTATATATATATATATATAAATTTTAGCTACCCTTTTAGGGGGCACCTGACATCTGGGGCAAGAAAAACTAAAGAAAATGGCGTCGGACGCATCTTTTATACCCCTGACAACCTGACGTCAGGGAAGGGGCGACAGCAGCCGACGCAGGACCCAGGACTTTGGAATTCTGGCCGACTGAGGGCAACCTGCCAACAGGATTTCCCAAATGTAATGACTGCAACAGTGAATACACTCGAACATCTACATTTATGGTAAGTGTACACAACTGTACTTTTTACCTGGACCTCTCTAACACCTTTGATACTACTAGTCTTAAGGGACCAGTATATTTATAAAGAGATCTAAATGTCTCTCCTGTTACTATAAAATTATAAATTGGTCTAAAAATTACTTTTCATGTAGAAAATTCTGTACTGTTGAATTTTACTATATATGTAAATCCAAAATGTGAACCAGTTAAAAAGTTACTTAACTGTCACCTCAAATTATTCACTCAATAAAATCAAAAAACACACCAACAGTCTGGTATTTTACCCAGACCGTTAAAAAATTATAATAGTTATAATTAAAGTTGTGTTGCAACTATGGCATCAAGAGAAATAAATAATCTCTCGACTACTAAATTTACTTTAAATGTTTGCTTGTTTTAAAAATAAACCAACCAACATAGTGTTTCCTTTCCTAAGACAATCAAGACAACAAAAAAAAGGAAACTTAGGTAAAATAAGTAATATATATAAACAACTACTCTTTTAAATTATTTTAATTATTAGAAAAGGGCAGATTGATTTGGCATAGATTGGAGGCATACCATTTCACAGTTTTTGAAGATTTCAGTGTTTCTAGTGTCCTACAATTTAAAAGATAGTTTAAAGAAGTTAATGGTGGTTTGTTATATTTACCCAAGTTTCCTTTAAGTTTTTATTTTGATTCGAGATTGTGGGGAAAACATTGAACTAAATTGATGTTATTTTACAATTAAACAAGCAACTTAAAAAAAAATTTTTTAGAATATTTATTATTTATTCTTATTGATATTTTACACACAATTTAAACTATAACAATATGAGTGGCAATACAATTTTGGCGGTCTTGTTTGACTTACCAGGTGTTTGTGACTTAATTGATTCCATTATGAAATTGACATAATGTTTAAATTCTTTTTTCTTAAGTTTTGTTCTGACTTTTTTTAATATTTATTTACAAACAAATTTAAAGATGTTATGAGAGATATGATAGTTGATTTTTAATTAAATGCTGAGATTTTAATATCTGCTGATATCATTTTGCCGAAGCTTGAGTATTGTTGCTAATAATGAATTTTGCGTTTTTGTCTAAGAGTTACTATATATGTATCAAAATTGACTTGTTATATTGCTTTTAAGCTTTGTAATAGGTAATGATTTATTATGTTATTTATGCTATGCAATAGATAGTGTTCCTGTTTCTGGTTT